>NC_043704.1:155040953-155071531 GCF_006229205.1 Suricata suricatta
CTGAGATCTGAGATGTGTAGGAAGAAGAGATCTGTCCTGTATCTGAACCATTGTTTTCTATCCTAGCATTTACAGATCCTTTCAAGCTCTTGCTCAAAGACTTCTGCCCACCAGGCTCCATCCCTGATCCACTTCTGTCATCCTTCTGATCTCTTCCATGTAGTTACTGAGATTTTTCCCAGCAGATTTCCGGGCTTTCGTCAGATATACTCATTATAATTCACAGGGATGAAAGAAACTACATAGATAAAACATCACAGGCTCTCCACACCATTGCCTTTAGTTTATTCCAATGATGTCATTACCTTCCATCTCATCCCAGTCCCTTGTACCCAATCTTGCAGTACACCTTGTCACTTTCATGAAGTGAAACAAATTTGTCCCCCTTCCAATATTAATCCATTTCATCTATCATATATAACATCAGACAACCACCCAGCTAAGAAGGAACACAATACAGAGTAATGACACACAAGTATTTCTTGATATAATTTAGTTCACTTTATCTAATAATCAAGGTAAGAAGAATTTTACAGAAGTACTTTAGCTATGCAAAACTGGACTTTATTTGGTATAAGATGCTATCAGTTAAGATGACCATAATCAAGTTGCAGATCAATTCAGTACCTATAACTCAAAAAATGCATGAATCGAAGGTCTGTCCAAACCCCTGTCCTTGGCACACCAAGCAGTTTTTTGTGCATCTTGATCTGCAAATTCCATCTGGTATAGATGGGTTCATGTAGTGTGTGGCCTTAGGCAGTGACTTCTCCCATGATGGACAATGAACATGAGATTCATTCATGTTCACACATCTGCTGGCTCTTGTTTCTATTGTCTGCAGTTATGGTTTCAATGGTTACCCATTCCCCTGTTGGAGGAAAGCTTCGTTGCTTCCAGGGTGTAGTAACCACAAAGTCAGCTCCTGAAAACCCTTGTGTGCATGTTTTGAGAACACATGGGGTCTATTGTCACTTAGTTATGTGTCTAAAATCGGAGGGGCTGGTCATATGTTTAACCGTGTGACCAACTTTGGAAGAGGGTGGCCAACTTTTAGAACGTGGGGTGCCATTTTCACTCCCAAGAGCAGGATCCTGCTCTGTTCCGGTTCCCATCCTATACGGGGAAAGTTGTGAAATCTTTCACCTTCACCACTGAATCTCCTATGTGGGTGGCTCTGGGAGACACAGGCAGACCTGCAGGAAGCACCTTCATCACTGGACCTGAGCATGTTGGGACACAAGCTCCAAAGTTCCTGTGCAGGGCAGGATGCCCAAATGTACCACAGTAGCAAACTGATTATTTTGCATTGAACATACTTGAGAAAGCCTGTGCAAGGTCACTCGGATCCTTCTCCATCCTGCTGAAAGCAAGAAAAAAACCCCCACACGAAATATACCAGAAGTGTAGAAAGAAGTAAAGATACATCCTCTTCTTCAGCGATAGGACTTTGTAGCTAAGAAAGCTGGAGAGATAGACATTATTAGTCTGTTAGTAATCTACTATTTCAGCCCCAAATCCTGAAAGTTTCTCACTAAGTAAAGGCCCCAAACATTGGTTTCTTTTTTCTGTAAAATCTAGAAAAATGAATTGCCTCTTGGTCTAAAGTGTATAAATATAACCATCTGCCTTGTTCCTTTCTTTGGGTCTCCATTTCATTACTGGACCTCAGTGCACATGTAATGAATCTTTGGTCTCTTTTGCTTATTCCTCCATCTCCTGTGAACTTAATTGTTTGTCCACAACAACCTTTGATGGACAGTTTCCGCCTCTCCTTTACCACCCTAGGATCTGGGTTCAGCCACATTCTGCTTTTCAGCTCAGACCCAGTGCTAGACTTGAAACCCACATCCCTGTGTGCTGGTGTGTGGACTCCCATCAATTAGTGGGTGTGGCCTGTGGGTTCTAGTTCCTCCACAGGATCCATTCTTATTTCAGCCTGAAAGTAAATTCTTATTGCCAGTACACGTATGTTGTTAACTGAATAGGTTTCAATCTGTAACACTCAGATCCAACAGAAGGGCTGATGTTCCCCCACAGTTCATTTCCTGCCCTCCTATAGTTTACTGAGCAGGTGGCCAGGGTAGCCAGATGGCTCTCCTTCCAGACATTCCTGGAGGCATCCTTGCTGGAAACACAGGATGTGACTGCACTGTAATTGCAGGAGGTGCTCAGAAAATACGAATGCCTATGTGCCTTGGAATGGGGAGTATATGGATACACATGATGGTATAGTACTTTCTATAAGCATGTGTCTTTGAAACCAGCAACATGAACGGGGACACATTGGGACAACTTTAGGGACTACGTGCACAAAGGAAAAAATTCTATATATGATCTGAATTGAAAATTCTGTTATGTTCTTCATATGTTGTACATCTATTAGTGAATTATAACAAAATTCTTATTCCAAAGTTATTTCTAAGAAGTTATTAATTTGTTTTGAATAAAATTAAGTTGTGAAAACATTCCTATTAAGAAATTGTAAATCAGTAACTCAGAAAAAATATTAATAGCCTTTAAGAACACTATATGATCTAGATTGTATTCTAGACAACTATATTAATAATAGAAAATTTGGGAAAATGGTGAAAATTATATCTCAAATTATAATCACAAGCTAATTGTTACTTAGGGTTGTTTTGATAAATACTATTGCTTCATAAATCATATGCTACATATAAATATGTGACCTATTTTGGGGTTTAAAATATAGTATCAGTTATGCAAACAATTACAGTAAAAATTCTAGAAGCACAAAATGTAAAAATGTATTTAGTAACATATGTATGTCATCATTTTTTAAAATTATTTTTTAGCAAACATTGTTTTTTATTCTTGAGAGACAGAGAGAGACAGTTTGAGCAGAAGAGGCTCAGAGAGAGAGAGGAAGATACAAAATCTGAAGAAGTCTCCAGGCAATGAGCTACCTGTCAGCAAAGAGTCTAATGGGGGACTCAATCCCACACACCATGAGACCATGACCGGAGCCAAAGCCAAACACTTAACCGACTAGGCCACCCCGGTGACCCCATGTATGTCTTCATTGATTTTCAAAAAAGAGTCATACCAAAGATGCTAGGGAAAGACGCGCATTAAATTTAGACAAGCATCCACCATATTTTGAGTCAATGACTACATTGAAAAGTAATCCATTGTATAAATAGCTTACAGTAACATAACTGACAGGCTTCTCACTATTCACAGCAAAGATGAAAGGTGCAATTGAGAAAATGCAATCAAATGATAAGTACCCAAACTTTATGTTTCAGCGAGAATCCAGTGGTGATGCAGGTAAATGAGAGAGACTGTGAGGGTCTGTTCACCTGGGACTCCGTCTTCATGATCACATGGGAGACTACACATAACCTAAATAAAGTCACAAGAAGGCAAGTGTGTTAGGTTACAATTGATCTTACATGTTCTGGAATGTATGGGATACAAGTTCAGAATGACAGGCAACAGACAGAAGAACCCACATGGATTTGCTGTTACTGAGAACATCCCTCCCCCAAATTGTCATGCTCAGCAGAGGAGTGGTCCTGACCTCTTGTATCCAGGTGGCACAATTTCACCCCAGGGACAGAGGTATGATTTCAGGGGCACATCCCTGGGATGTCACAGAATGTAAGGACATTGAGTGGAAGGACATTTCTTATGTCTTTTCTGAGGTTGAGATTAGTGCTGATTCCATGCAGGACACTGCATTCCCTATCCATCAGAGAATCTTGTCCCTTCTGTCACCACATCCCCTTCCCTGACAGAGAGGAAGTATGAGGGCACAGGGAGAAATGCAGAGGTTTTATCCATGTTTGATTTATAATCACACCCTTGTCCCATATAGAACAACATCCTGTTTTTCTCATACATGTTATTATGCATTTGGTGCATTCATGAGGGTGAAGTACCATACATTCCATGAGAACATCTCGGATCTGGGACCAGCCCATGTACCCACAGCCGAACGGTCCCTGAGTAGATGGTTGGTGTCAGCAAACTATCTATAGGAAAGAAAGAAGACAGACAATGTGTATGGTGGTATAGCCACACTTTACTAAGAAAGTCAGTGTCTTTTATGCCATAGGGGATTACACTTTTTTTTTCTTTAAGATTACATAGTTTATGGTCCTTGAAAAAGTAAAAACATGCTCTGGGAAGGATCATTTTTTTTTTTTATCACAGAAGAGAGAACAGCCGTGAGAACAGAAGTAAAAAAAAATAAACAGGAATGAGGGAGTCTGTCTCTCAAAGAATCTTCTTTTCTTCAAGGCCCTTTAGCAGTTATGTCTGGGCAAGACGCTTATCATTCAAGGGGTTAATTTTAGACAGAGGATTGTGTTTGCCCCAACAGCCGGCAATGAGCTGGGAACAGAAATAATGTAAGGGAAAGCATGTGCCACTAACTGACCCAAGTTGATTCAAAACTTAAGGGTATATGCCTTCATTGCTTTTGCAAAGCAATGAGAAAAATCGTAGACAGGTTAAATAGAAGCCACATATGCAGCCCAGGAGGCCAAATGTCACATCACAGTCTTTCGACTTGTTCCACATCCTCTCAGATTTTTTTTTCCTGCATCCCGGAGGCATAGCCATCAATGGTCACTTAGGTAGATTCTCCTGTGTCCTGGAGGCCTGGCCATGAACAATCGCTCTGTGGGAGGTTTTTTGGCCTACTGGGCCCCAACAACCAGGGAAGGTATTGCAGGAGAAATGACAAATGATCTTTATATCTCAGAGTAGGTGGTGGTTCCCTGTGCATGTGTGGGGAGCTGGAAAATACCACCTAAGGAATCAAGGTGCAGATGCACAAAGACATATTACCATCTATGATACAAGGGCCATTGATCCATGAGTGCATTCCAGACCCTAGGAAGGAAACATTTTCCTGTTTCCAGCATGGGCATAAGTGGAATCACACAGCCCTTATGAGACCAAGGCAGACAAATGCATTCTGCCACAAGGAAAAACCACAAGAGGTCTGCAGTAAGATCCTCCATGTTGTATCTTGAGGAAAGGACATGCCATGACCAGCAATTCAAGGTGTGCCATTCTAGATGATCTCTCCCCTTAGAGCCTCAGAAGGACACACAGCTCTTATGAGATTTTGAAGGAGATCCAGTTTAAGTGATTTCAGGCTTCTGAAATGAAGGTGATTAATGTTTTATACTCTCGTGTGTGTGTGTGTGTGTGTGTGTGTGTGTGTGTGTGTGTCTGTGTGATCTTCAGACTCCACATTCACACCACATCCTGGAGGAACCAAGTCTCTTCAGTGCTGTCAGCTAAAGTTGATGCAGTGAACATTGTTCAAACAATGACCCACCAGGAGACTGTTTTCTCTTGATTAGGATTTATGATGCCTCTGCAGCCTCATGTCCAACATGCACTTTATGCTACTTATAGAAACCTTGCACATGGAGCTGAAGGGTCGTGTGGTGCACAGTGAGTGCATCTGGGAATCCTGTAAGGGTTTAGTTGATGTGCATCAAGATGTCTGTAATCAATTTGTATTTAGGGAGAGGAATTAAGCTAATACAAACAACTCTGACTTCTGTGCATTTTAGGTAGTTTTCCTATGAGAAATACCTAATTCAGAGACTGAGTAGGAGAGCTGAGAATAATGTGTCCAGAAAGCCCTCATGAAGGAAATAGTTGTGTGGAGAAGAAGCCCCAGATACTAACATGGAACCATCTGCACCGGATCCTGGGAACACAAACAAGAATTGTGCACAGTGTGTATCTCTTGGCGGTGCTGATCCTCCTAGACAGGGAAGTTCTGGGCTCAAACTGAAATTCCCTCACCGTGTCTCCTGTACAGTAATACAGGGCCGTGTCCACTCTGTTCATGGCATTGTCTGTGGAGATTCCAAATAGGCCCTTCACAGAGTCTGCATAGCTTGTGCTACTTCAGTACTAATCCATGAGACCCCCATCAGCCCCTTACCTGGAGCCTGGAGGACTCAGATCATCCATCCAGTAGCTACTGAAGGTGATTCCACAGACTGCACAGGAGAGTCTCAGGGACCCCCAGCCTTCACCAGGTCTCCCCAGTACTCCACACTAGATGCCTACAGGCCTAAGACATCCAGGTCAGTAAACTGTCACACATCCACTCTTTCTCTCACTCATATCCAGTCACATACTCAGTGTCACTGGATCACCATGAATTACCTTTGAAAACAGCAATAAGGAAAACCCAGAAAAAACAAACCCCGTAGTGAGATGTCTCTGTTCTGTCCTGATCACTGAATGAGAAGACCAGAGAATCGTGTGTGGGCTCCTCTCCCTGCTGCAGAGTAGGGGCTGAGAGAATTGAGTTAGCACACAGAGGACCCTATTTGCATGTCCCCTGAGTAACAGTCAATTCTCATGGGAGAATCCTTAAGAAGACAGTGACCCTGAACAAGTGTAAGGGACCTGGGAGTATCTGCTGTCATACTATCTTTCAGAACATTGTAATTTATTATCGTGTGATTTTCAGGCAGTGATTATTTAGTTCCCATGATAATCTTTATTTTAACATATGCAACCAAACATGTGAGGTAGGAATAAATTTACCACCGTTGTATAGGTGATCAGATACACTGCAGCAGAGAGGGAGTGTGTGAGTGTCCAAGAGCCCATGTGATGTGAGACAGCCCCGGTATCTGGACCTGTCCTCCACACCACAGGACCCACCTCCCCCTTAGCCACCTTCAGGACAAGGTGGGCAATCTCAGTGAGATTTGCAGGTTCCTGACCTTGTAGTTTCCTGGTAAACCGGCATGAGAAGTCAGGTTTATTCTGTCACAGGGAATTGGAGATGGTGATAAGCCTTGACAGAGACTCACAGAGCTGATGGAGATGCTTGGGGTTTTCAACAACCATCAGTGTGATTCACACGTACTCTGGGTGGACATCAATGAAAACGATAAAATGGTGGAATGATTAGTGAAATATGTTAAAGGCAGAACACCTGAGGTTAGTAAGGATGCTGGACTTAAAAATATTCATTCCTCTATAAGATGGAGATCATTGTCCTCCTAAACTCACACTAATGTGACAATGGTCTAAGTTATATTTATCACAGGGCCTGACCCTTTGCAAGTATGAGTATTCCCATTACGATGGTTCATTCCAAACAGGGAGGACACTTGTGTGTTTCCATACCTTTTACAACGTGTTTGCTGTGTTTATGTCTGAAGTCATTGCCATAGCATGGAGTTGGAAATCCTTGAGATGAGACCAGCCCTCAACTTCTCTCTTGTTCTGGATGATGAGCTCCCTGAGCTCTGAGTTCCCCCTGGTGGTTGTGAGCACCTCCTGGTGGTCCCCGTGCACCTCTTGTTTCTCACCCCTGCAGACATACAGGGATTCTCTTTCTCCCCTCCCGTTTATCCAACAGGCAAGGCTGAGAACTTCCATCAGGAGCACTGCAGACCCTCCTGTTCAGAGGATGTATCCACCTACTTATTTCCCATCTTTGACCCATCACTCTGCTCCTTGCCTGTAAATCTCTGGTTATATTTTCTGTAATTACTGTGGCAGGAAACTTGAACATTGTTTTTCTTATAGGTTGGCATAGTAGAAGAACTTTTTATTTAAAAGCCAGGCGTAAAAAATGAAAGATATTTGGACTCATAAATTGTGCTTTCAAGAAACATGTGCCAGCTTTATCAAAAAGTGTTGTTCGATCCCAGACAGAATGTCAGATCCAGAAATTGGAGTCTCAATGTCAGAAAATTGTCAGGCTTTGAACCTAATGGAGTTTCTTCAGGTTGATATACAAATTGTTTACTCTTTGTGATAGATTTCTAAATTACAATTTATTTCTTCTGGAAAAGGAATGGCAGTGCCTGTGATCTATTCTTGTCCTGCAGGTGTATTCAGAAGTACATGAGTAGTTTTCTAGAGACAAATTTTGCCTGATGGAGAGGGTTTAACCCCAGGACTGAAGGTACCCACCATTTCATCATACGTGATTCATACAGTTAGATTTCGAGTTTTAGAAGTGGTAATATTTAAGCACATTTTGGACTTGAATTAATATTGAATAAGGTGAAAATTGGGTGGATTTGGGTTGTGGACACGTGAGTGTTGTTGCATTGGAGTTGAACTGTGTAGGCATCAGAATGGACTGTGGTTGCCTACATTTTGAGCATGATAACTTGTGTGGCCAAAGGACTTTTTCCACATTTGATTAATTTAATGATCTTTATATTACCACCATATGGATGAGTCTGAAGATGAAACTCAAGAAAGATAGGGACAGTCACCACCTGTCCATCTCAGTGGTGCAGATGGAGATGTGGGAGGGGACACTCTGTGAAATGCGGGTACAACACTCCCATCACCAACACAGCCACTTTCTTTCTGGGTCTGAGTGTCTAACTAAACCCTGATGTATATGCATGGTAGTCCCCCAAATTGCATGTGGTGGAGAGAGACATTGTAGGTAACAGTAAGGAAAGACACATAAAAGAGTCATTGCCATTGAGAGAGAACTTCTGGGCCTGGTGTGCACCCTGCACTCTGAAGCCTTAATTGGATGATGTAGGACACCAGCCAGTGGAGGTTGGAGACAGCCCTACATACTGGGGTCTGGGATGAAGAGAATCCATGGCAACCTCCAAAGCTGACTGTATTGAGGCCCAAGGGACGTGCCTCAGGAGATCACTCAGCTAAGTCATAATGAGAAGTCCCTGCCATCTCTGTGGTTCCTTCATGCCTGGAGGTCTCTCCCTCCAGATGTTATAAAGTCATAGGTTCTTTTATATGGGAAATGTACCCTCTCTCAGTAGGATGGGGCTCAACTGCTTGTGGGGGGGTCCTCTTTGTGACCTTGTCTCTGGTACACACCTCTGCTCTGTCTTCTGAGAGTGAAACAATGATCCCCTTTCATTGCTGCTAAAAATCTCATATTGTGCCCATATATTCCTAGTTATTTTTGATATCAATAACTGCTGAAATTGCCATCAGTCTGAGAATTTCCTTCAGAAGCAGGTACAGGATTACATGGGTGGTGTCAGGTAGTGTAGACCAGTGGAACAGTACATGGTAAACATGTGTCCTCAAGCCTGGGCTTGCTCCCTAGTGAGGGATGAGGAGTATATGGGATGCCAGCTGACATTTGTCTGTGCTTCCTGAGTGCTCAGCAGAACGCTGTGTGAATGAGCCTGGTCCAGGAGCAAAAGAGGACTGCACACAGGCAGGACATGAGAGCTGGGTGTCTGGACAGGCTGTCCATGAAGTGTGGGCACAGAGGAGCTGGGAAAGGCAAGTGTGGTTTGAATTCCATCCCACGTGGCATCACTATGGGGAGTCACGAGTTAGTTAATTCATATCCACTACTAGTTAGAGGTAAAATAAATGGATAAATGGAAGAAGATAGACTACCTATCCAATATTTCAAAGGTTATCACTTTCTGCAGCAAAATTTGTCTTT
The DNA here is from genome assembly GCF_006229205.1 of Suricata suricatta. Classification (NCBI taxonomy): domain Eukaryota; kingdom Metazoa; phylum Chordata; class Mammalia; order Carnivora; family Herpestidae; genus Suricata; species Suricata suricatta. The sequence goes on from NC_043704.1 coordinate 155,050,375, forward strand.
ATTTTATTTTATGTTTAATGTTTGAGGATTTAATATAGATTGTTAGTTAACATATAGTGTAACATTAATGTCAGTAGTAGAATTTAATGATTCATAGATTCCATCACACCCAGTTCACATCACAATAATGGCTCTCCTCAATTTCCGTCACGCATTAGCCCATACCCCACACATCTCCTCTCTGGAAACACTCATTTTTTTCTTTATGTCCTCAGGAGTCTTTTTTTTTTTTTTTAAATCGTATTAGGTTTCTCCTGTTAGACCTATGAGAAACTTAATAGGAGACTATGGGAATGGAAAAGGTGGGGGGAAGATTTGGAGAGAAGGGTGGGGCAAATCATGAGAGAATTTTGAATGCTGAGCACACACTGAGGGCTGACAAGCGAGAGGGGAAGGAGCAGGAGGGTGATGGTCATAGAGAGGGGCTCCTGTGGAGAAGAGTACTGAGTATTATATGGAAACCAACTTGGTAATAAACTATTGAAGCATGATAACCACTCATTAAAAAAAAAGATAACCACTTGTAAAAAAATAAATAAAAGAGTCTTTTTTAAAAAATTGTATTTTTTCTTTTTTATTAATTAAATTGTTTATTACTGAGTTGGTCTTCGTGTAACACCAAGTGCTCTTCCCCACAAGTGCCCCTCTCCATGACTATCAACCCCCTTTCCCTAACTCCCATTCAGTCCTCAGTTTGCTTTCAGCATTTCAGAGTCTCTCATGATTTGCCTCACTCCTTCTCCCTAACTCTTCCCCCCCTTTCCCCTTCCCATTGTCCCTTGTTAGGTTTCACCTGTTAGATCTATGAGTGATAACATATGGTATCTGTCCTTCTCTGCCTGACTTATTTCACTTAGCATGACTCCCTCTAGGTCCATCCACTTTGCAACAAATGGGCCGATTTCATTCTTACTCAATTGCAGCAATTTCCTACTCAACGCATCCCCAACGGCAAGGGGCAAGAACAAAAATGAACTATTGGGACCTCATCAAGATAAAAAGCTTGTGTACTGCAAAGGAAATGGAATACTCAAGAGTCTTTCTATTTGCTTCCATTGTTTTTCCTTTTCCACTATGTTCATCTGGATTGTTTTTTATCTTCCACATGAGTGAAATCATATGGATATTTGTCCTATTTCACCTAGATATGGGGCTTTGTTGTTCTCTATGGTCAATGAAAGTGGTGCCTGTGGAGGTTGTATTGGTGTTCTGGGGGAGGGGAGTGATGTGACTGATTCCCCAGCACTCATTCCACAGCAATGAAGCTCTTGGAAAGCACAAGGGGTTGGAAATTGGTGTAAGCGCTTCAAGCCTATACTGGGGGTTGTTGTGCTTCTCACTAAATTCTGTCTATGCTGAGTGTTGGGGGGAAGATATGGCATCTGCCCACACTCTTTTCCTTGGAGTGGAAGTTCCCACCACCTCTGTTCAGGAAGCCCACACAGAGCACTGAATAATCGTGCTTGGGAAGTCAACTTCCCATCTTGTGGGACAGTGCTCTTGTGTTTCATTTGTGTGGTGCACCAGATGGGTTTCATAACTCCAAATTGTAGGGACTCAGTGTGGTGCCACAGAGCTGGTCCTGTGGGGGAGGGTCTCGCTGTGCGATGACTGGAGCTGGTTGGTGCTAGAAAGCCAGTTGTATGAATTCTTGGGTGCTTGGAGTTTATGGTAAAGCCAGAAAAGGCCAGCATCCAGATTAGTTGCCCTCGGCAGAGGCTCCTATGTTAATGAACAGGGTACTGCAATGGCTCCTGCCAGCTCTCTTGCTCCTGGAATGGTGGTGCCACCTTTCCCAAATGCGCTTCAGGAAGGGGAACTGTCTCTCCACATGCAACCGAACCCATGGGATCCTTAGCACACAATGACCCCTGTGGGTCTCTGCCCTCCTTCTCCACAGGAACACTGTTATTCCCACGAGTCCCCACCCTGCAATGCCATGGACATGTAAATCTCCAGTCTTTGAGCTCCACGTTTACAGGAGATTGACTTGTCATGATTAACTTTATGTGTCATCCTGACTGTGTCAGGGGAATCCAGATTTACCATTGTTTCTGTGAATGTCTGTGATGTGTTTGAGAAGAGATTGGCATATCCATCCATGGCTTCTGTCTGCATGGGCATCACCCACTCCATTAAGTTTCTGATTAGAATACAATGCAGAGGGAGGAAGCATTCCCTCCTTTTTACTTCCCATGTTCATGTTTGAACTGGAACATTGTTCTCCTCATGCAATTGTTCTGAAAGTTACATCATCAGGTCCCCAAGTTCTGAGACTAGACACTAATTCAGAAGGAGATAAAGAATTACATCACTGTTTTTCCAGGGACTCTAGCTTGTGATAGTAGATCATGGGACTTCTCAACCTACTTAATCATGTAAACCAATGTGCTTTGAGTTCTGTTCTTCAGGAGATGATTTATCTCATGTTTAGAGTAATTGAATAAAGCTGTAACTCATTCAAAGTCGTGAGTAGCAAAGTGCCACAAAGGAAGTGTCCTGCTGTTTGTTTGGTACAAGACCTGGGTGGATAATGAGGAGCTATAGGGTCTTGTGGTCCTAGCCGCACAGTCACTGCATCTGGGACTCCTGTAAAAGTTCAGCTGCTTTGTCTCAGGATATTTGGGATTCAATCATATTTAGGGACAGGAGTAAGCAAGTGCAATCAACTCTGTCTTTTGTGCATGTTAGTGAAGTTTTCCTATGAAACAACGTTTCTAATTCAGAGAGTGAATAGGCAAGCACAGAATCATGTGTTCATCAGTCTCTCTGGGGAAACTGCTGTGTGGAAAGGAAGCCCCAGACCCTGACAGGAAACCTGCCTGTAACCTCCATTTGCACCTGCTCCAGGGAATACAAACCAGAATTGTGCAGAGTGTGCACCCGCTGGTGGTGAACATCCCTTTCTACAGCGAGGTTTGTGTCTGGGCTCACACTGACTTCCCCTCACTGTGTGTTTCGCACAGAAATAAATGGCCGTGTCCTCAGGCCTCAGGCTGCTCATCTGCAGATCGACTGTGTTCTTGGCGTTGTCCCTGGAGATGGTGAATCGGCCCTTCACGGAGTCTGCGTAGCTTGTGCCTCCATTAGTACTAATATATGAGACCCACTCCAGCCCCTTCTCTGGAGCCTGGCGGACCCAGTGCATCCTGTATTTACTGAAGTCAAATCCGGAGGCTGCACAGGAGAGTCTCAGGGAGCCCCCAGGCTTCGCCAGGCCTCCCCCAGACTCCACCAGCTGCACCTCACACTGGACACCTGCAGGCACAAGACATCCTGATCAGGAAACTGTCACTCATCCACTGCTTCTCTCACTCATACCCACTCACAGACTCAGTGTCTCGCATTCACCAGGAATTACCTTTTAGAACAGCAACAAGGAAAACCCAGCCAAGCACAAACTCCATAGTGAGAGGTCTGTGTTCTGTCCTGATCACAGAATGGGGACTCCTGGTGCTGGGGCTCCTCTCTCAGCTGCAGGGTAGGGGCTGGGCTGGTTTAATCAGCACAGAAAGGGCCCTATTTGCATATCCTTTGACTATATATCAAACTCCAGACTTAGACTTGATTTTTATAAAGCGAACGAGAGGGTGAAGGAGGCACTACTAGGCCAGTGTGTGTAAATGACGATGTGACAATATGAATCGTAGTTGTGAACACAGTTATATTTGCAGGCACGAATGCATTTTTACTTGTCTTTCATTAACATAAGTTGTTTTCACAATACAAGTATTTTACATGCTTTTTGAGGTTTAGTCCAAAATACTTTATTCTGTGCCATTTTAAATTGTATAATTTTGTTATTTCTTTTGCATATATTTTCATACTGGCCTGTGGAATCACAGCACTTTTCTTGTTCATTTTGTATCCTGAACGTTTTCTCATTTCAAAAATTGGTTCTAATATTTTTTGTGGTATCTCTAGTGTTTTGTTATGTTTTAGACCATTCCATCTGCAAATAGGTGACTTTCCTTTCTTTTTACTGATTTAAATGTTTATTTCTTTTATTGCCTAATTTTTCTGGGTACATCTTCCAGTTGTAGGAGCAGAAAGCTTTTCCCTTCTTTCCTTCTGGATTTTTACTGGTCTAAGGATTCAACTGACATAAGACATATCTAAGAGAGAGAATAAATTTCATTTTGCAAGTGCATGAGCTTCCTAATAATATGACACCCAGAGAATGAAAAAAACAGGTGGCACTTATGACTTTCAGACAATAAAACATTGGATTTGTAAAGAGTTAAAGCCAAGCTGTGTTTTTGGAGTATTAAGTTAGTCACCAAGTAACTAGGTTTGTTTACATAGCCTTCTTGCCCCTAAGATCCTTATTCCTGTGCTAAGGATGGGTCTCCCCTTCTGGTACAGGGAAGGAAACTTTCCCAAGGAAGATTTATTTCCTGTGTCAGGGAACAAAGGAGGGTCCTAATGTCCTTGGACTATTTCTCAAGTAACTTTCATCCAAATAAACAATATCACAAGATGACATCACTTGGGGTGGCACATTTATTCTTCACATTATCATGTTGTCTGCTTACATTGGGGTGATCATCACTACCTGGCTACAGATATGACAGGAAAGGCTTCATTACTTAACTGCTCAATATGCTGTAGGGTGTGCGCTTTTCATAATGGCCACGACCATGCAGAGGGAATATTTTTCTGTTCCTTTTTTAATTGAGTTATTTTAAAGTGATGAACATGTGTTGAATTTTGTCTAATGTTTTTATGAGTTAATTAAGAATGGTGTGGATTCATTTTTTCTCTCTGTTAATGTAGAGCATCACATTTATACATTTGTGTATGTTGTGGGATCTTTGCATCCCAGGGAAATATCATGCTGGATTATCATGTATGATCCTTTCAATGTGCTGTTGGATTTAGTATGCTCGGATTTTATCAGGGAATTTTGTAAGCATGTTAATCTGAGATTTTTTCCTATAGTTTCCCTTCTTGTGGTGTCTCTCTTTGGCTTTGGCATAGGAGTAATGCTGTCCTCCTAAAATGCATTTGGGAATATTATTTTACATCAGTATTTTGTAATAGTTGAGGAATATTGGTGTTAATTCTTCTTTAAATATTTGGTAATATGTTTAACAAAGTCATGAAATGTAGGCTTTTTTTGGAGTGTGTAGGTGTTAGATTAAGGAAATCTTATTAATTTTTGTTTTGTTCATTTTGTATTTTTTCATGAAACAGTCTTGGTGGTTTACATAATTCTAGAAAACGTGTAATTTGATTTTGGTCATCTAATTGTTGGTCTATAAATATATAACTTTTTCTTTTATGATCCTTTTCATGACTTTAGATCAGATATGTCTCCTCTTTCAGTTCTGATTGCATTTGTCTGAGTCTTACCTATTTCTCTAGGCTATTTGTACTTTTAAAATTTCACATATCTTTTCCAACTACAAATTTTTATATAGTTAATTTTTTTGTGTATTTTTAATAGTCACTTTATCTCTGCTTTATCTTTCATTGATAATTTTATGTTTATCTTTTTATATCAATAAAAAATGCCAATGAGTTTTTTAAAGGTATCTGAAAAATATACTAATTCAAATGGAAACACACAACACATGGAAGTAACAAAGCAGTCATGAAGAGAAGTGAAACTGGAGACATCACACTTATTCCTTTTTAAAAGAAAGAAATAATAAAGAAACAGATCCCATTCACAATTGCACGAAAAACCATAAAATACCTAGGAATAAACCTAACCAAAGATGTAAAAGACCTGTATGTAGAAAACGATAGAAGACTTATGAAGGAAATTGAAGAAGACACTAAGAAATGGAAAAATATTCAGTGCTCATGGATAAGAATAAACACTGTTAAAAGGTCATTATTACCCAAAGCAATTTACACATTCAATACAGTCCCCATCAAAGTTGCACCAGCATTCTTCTCAAAGCTAGAACAAACTATCTTAAAATTCGTATGGAAACACAAAAAGACCCCGAATAACCAAAGTAATATTGAAGAAGAAAGCCAAAACGGGAGGCATCACAATCCCAGACTTTAGCCTCTACCTCAAAGCTGTCATCATCAAGACAGTATGGTATTGGCACAAAAACAGACACATGGACCAATGAAATAGAATAGAGAACCCAGAGTTGGACCCAGATATATATGGCAAATTAATCTTTGACAAAGCAGGGAAGAGTATCCAATGGAAAAGCCTGTTCAACAGGTGGTGTTGGGAGAGCTGGACAGCAACATGTAGAAAAATGAAATTAGACCACTTCCTGACACCATTCACAAAAATAAACTCAAAATGGATAAAGGATCTGAATGTGAGACAGGAAACCATAAAAACCCTAGAGGAGAAAGCAGGAAATATCTTCCTAGTCCTCAGTCCCAGCAATTTCCCCCTCGACACATCCCCAGAGGCAAGGGAATCAAGAACAAAAATGAACTACTGGGACCTCATCAAGATAAAAACCTTCTGTAAGGCAAAGGAAACAATTAAAAAAAAAAAAACCTAACAGGCAACCGAAAGAATGGGAAACGATAGTGGCAAATGGCATATCAGATAAAGGGCTAGTATACAAAATATACAAGAAGCTCACTAAACTCCATATCGGAAAAAGGAGTAATCCAGTGAAGAAATGGGCAGAAGTCATGAATAGACACTTCTCCCAAGAGAACATCCAGATGGCCAACAAGCACATGAAATGATGCTCAGCATCACTCATCATAAGGGAAATACAAATCAAAGCCACACTGAGATACCACCTCACACTGGTCAGAGTCGCTAAAATGAACAAATCAATAGAACATAGTTGCTGGCGAGGATGTGGAGAAATGAGTACCCTCTTACCATGTTGGTGGGAATGTAAACTGGTGCAGCCACTCTGGAAAACAGTGTGGAGGCTCCTCAAAAAACTATCCATAGAACTCCTCTATGATTCAGCAATAGCACTGCTAGGAATTTGCCCAAGGGATACAGAAGGGCTGATGCATAGGAGCACATGTACCCCAGTATTCATAGCGGCACTTTCTACAATAGCAAAATCATGGAAAGAGCCTAAATGTTCATCACCTAATGAGTGAATCAAGAAGAAGTTGTATATATATACAAAGGAGTATTACATGGCATTGAAGAGGAATGAAATATGGCCATTTTTAAGAAAGTGGATAGACCTCGATGGTGTCATGCTAAGTGAAATAATTTAGGCAGAGAAGGACAGATGCCATTATATTTGCACTCATAGGTCTAACAGGACAAACCTAATAGAGGTCCATGGGGAGGGGCATGGGGAAAGAGAGCTTGGGAGAATGAGGGACACAAATCATGAGAGACTATTGAATACTGAGAAGAAGAGTGGACTGAAGGGGGAGGGGGAGGGAGCGAAGGGGGTTATGGTCATGGTAGGGGGCACTTGTGGGAAGAAGCAATGGGTGTCACCTGGAAACCAATTTGGCAATAAACTATTATAAAAAAGAAATAAATGAAAAATAAAAATTAAAAAAAATAAAAATAAAAGAAAGAAATAAATGAATTGCTGATATACATTAACTACAACAGTGTGCTGCTGGCATACAGTGAAACATTCAGACAAGTGGAGCAGATTCTGGAGTCCAGAAATAAAAATGTGCAGATTTAGTCAGCAAATCCTCTATGAGATTTCCATCAATTCACAGTGGGGAAAGGATAGTGTCTCTTAAAAATGGTGTTGACTAGGAATGTCTGGGTGTTCAGTCGATTAAGCATCTGATTTCCGCTCAGGTCATGATCTCACGGTTTGTGGGTATGAGTCTCATATTAGGCTCTGGGCTGGCAGCTCAGAGCCTGGATTCTATATCTTCTTCTCTCTGTGTGCCTGCCCTGCTCATGATCTGTTTCTCTTCTTCAAAAATAAAATAAACATTAAGAAATGGTATTGATATATTCATGCAAAGTAATAACATTTGGACGTAATCTTACATCATACAGATATGTTGACACACACAAAAAATCTCAAAATGGACTAAACAGAAAACCTGACCCTAAATACGTTCAAAAAATACCCACAAAGGACAAACGTCATGACACTCACCTGACAATGTTTTATTTGATATAAAAGCAAAATCACAGAGAACAAAGGCCAATAATGGGGAACTACATCAAACTAGAAAAGACACAAAGCAAGTGTTAGCAGAGCAACAAGGTAGTCAATGAAATGGGAGACATTACATGAAATATATTGAAAAGGAGTTAATATTCACACTGCAGGAGGGATTCCTTAACGTCATTAGCAAAAATCACAATTATAATCAAAACAAGAAATAAATCACCCTATTAAAAAATGGGTCAAGCATATAAATACCCATTTCTCTATAAAAGATGAACAAATGTCATCCAGCATATGACTTGATATTCAACATCTTTAATCATCAGAGAAATCCTCCCCCAAACCACTGAGATATGACCTTATAGCTGTTAGCTAGGCTATTATAAAAGAGACCAAACATAGTGAGAATATATCAAGTGTTGGTGAGGATGTGGAGAACAGACAATCCAAGAATTCTCTCGATGGGAGTATGATATAGTGCAGCTACTATGGAAAACAGTGTGGTGAAAATAACTCACCAAATCGAGTTTCTGCATAACTTACTTAATTTTCAGCAAGGTGTGAGGAAGTTCTGGGCCTCATGTTGTGGGAAGAGGCAGGTGCAGGAGACAGGTGGATCGAGTGGAAGATGCCCAAACTGTTCCAGGAGAATGGACCCCTGGCTGCCATCTTGTAAGGCTGGACTCAGTATGAACATTGATACTGGTGCTTCTCCACTGGGTGTCCCTGGCCCAGAGAGAGAAATAAAGGAATGAGAGGTAGAAACAACTCTATTCTTCCACAGGTACATGGAGGTACTGAGAATCATTTAGAGAGAGAGAGAGAGAGAGAGAGAGAGAGAGAGAGAGAGAGAGAGAGTCATGAAGCTGATTAAGACGTTGTGGGGTTTCAACAATGGCAAGAGTAATTACTCATGGTCTCTCTTCATAGACATCAAAGGAACTCCTTAGAGCAGGTACATGGAGAGAGGAGTTCCTCAAATGAACTAAATTTAGATCAGTTGAATGAGTCAGTCTCCTCTGTTTAGAAATTACTTATGTATATTTTAAATGGTGGCCAGTGTACCTGTGAGGCACTGGTATGATTATTTGAGTTGATTTATCCCAAAGCTCGGTCTCTAGCAAGGCAGGTACTGCTATTATGACCATTCACTCTAAATATGTGACGATTTATGTGTTTGCACATGTTTTACAAGAGAGTTTGTACAATTTACTGGCCAGAATGAAGTTTTCAGGACTTGATGAAAAACATGCTTCACAGGAAAACTGGCCCTGAAACACTATTGCTTCTAGATATGACCTCAGAGATTCTGGATGCCCTCTGGTGAGCTGTGAGCCCCCTGGTGATGTAAAAGCCCCCAGGTGACCTAAGTGGCCCTTGGAGTCCTGTGTGCTCCATGATGACTTGAGTGCCCCCAAGGTTACTTGAGTGGCAATTGGTGACCTGAATGGCCCCTGGAAACCTGAGCACCCCCCGAAGATGCGAGTGCTTCCTGGAGAGCTGAGTGACCATGGTGTCCTCAGCTTCTCCTGGTAACCTGAGGACCTCAGGAGATTTGAGTGGCCCCTGGGGTTCTGAATGCCCCCTGATTAATTTCAAGTAACCTAAGGGCAAGTTACAACTCTTGGACTCATGCTCAGTCTCAGAAGTCCTCTTGTGGCTTTTCAGCCAGCTCTGTTTTAGGCCTATCCTGTCCTGTTAGCCCTGACAGGTGGCTCTGATTTTGTGGTTCTTAATCCTGGCAGAGCCTCCAAGGGTGTGGCCAGCACCTGCTTTATTTCTCCTCCCTCCTGCCTAACTAACTGTGTAACAGATGGACATATAGCTCTCATGGTATGTACTACAGAATATATGATAATACTTGACCAATCCACTCCACCCGCTCCTCTGGGATCAGTGGATCCAATTCCACCAGAAATTACTGGCTGACCTGGAGAATCCAGAGACTTGGCCAGTTCGGTGCAGGGTGTGTGAGCAACTCATGAGTTGGGCCCGACCCCTGCAGCTGCACCTGGGACAGGTTATCTGGGGACAAGAAGACTCAGCCAGTCACTACCAGTCGCAACCAGTCCTATGGTCCCACATCTGATATCTGAGATCCTCACCTTAGATATCTTTAAAGAGGCACAGAGAAGACCTTAGAGTAACCTCTGTTTATAGAACACAGCTCTACTTTCCCCCAGAGACCTCAGTCCTGTGTGAGGAGAGAGGTATGGACTCCTACTTCCTGAGAGTGTAATTACCCTTGAGTTTGAGGACACATTTGCATGGGTGCGAAGTAGCATGTTCTTATAAGTGCACAGGGACGGAATTGGGCTTCCCTGGTTCTTCTAGGATCAGCTGTGTGCATCTGTTTGCTTCCACATGCATGTTGGTGTTGGGTTGGGAGTGTACTTGGTGTATCAATTATATTGGAGGAAGAACAAGTGGGTCTCAGATTTCTGAACATAAAAATAAATAATAAAGGGGTTGATCACAATTCATTATAATCTATCTTTCAAAAAGATATTTAAAATAACGCACACTTTTTGCAGACAATTTTCAAAATCTAGTCTTTAAATACTCAATATTAGTCATTCCATACATAATTCCATGTCATATATATATATATAGATATTTATATCCCCTTTGGTGTAAATTTAATAAGTAAAGGACATTGATTCCCAGTATCATATTCGTTTTAGTTTCCACACTGATGTATCAGCCTCACCTGACATCTATCTATGGAGCACGAACACACCTGGAGCCCTCTGATTCTGATGGTGCTCTGCTGATGGGCTCTGCCTACTCAGGCATCTGCAAAGCCTGGAAGCATTGCCTACATTCTGGAGTGCACAGACCCCAACACACGGCCACACTCTCATCTGCAGAGAGAATTCCCATGAGTGAAGAGTGCCTCCCTTTTCCTGAGAAATCTGCACCTAACACAGGAGGACATTAACTCAGGGAGAAGGAATAAACTTCACAGAAAAGTAGGTGACTGTTCTCTGATATGGCACAGAGACCACCAGTAACTTAGTTAAGCAGTTAATGACACTCAAATAAATCCCTTGATAAAAATGGAGTGGCTGACCTGGAAATCATTGGGATCTAAACATTAGAGGCCTAATAGGAAATTGTAGACAATATGTTCATAATCCTGAAGGCATGTGCCAATAGGATCAATGCTGAGCTAGACAAATAGATTTCAAATAAAAACAGATGGATAGAGAGTAGATAGATGATAGATGGACAGATAATAGATGATAGATAGATAGATAGATAGATAGATAGATAGATAGATAGATAGATGATAGACTGATGATAGGTGGATGATTATATGTTACTTTAAGAAGTCACCTAGAGGATTCACATCATTATGAAAGACATTGAATTTAAGGGCATACAATAACAATATTCTTTTTGTTGTACAAAATGGAGTTTATTTTTTTAATCATTTCAAACTCTTTTAAGGTGCCATTTACAACTACAATTTAAAAAAAATGGAATATAAACAGAGTTCCTCAGAATTTTATTTCTTTTTTTTTAATAGTTATTGTCAATTTGGTTTCCATATAACACCAAGTGCTCTTCCCCAAAATGTCCTCCTCCATTACCCCACTTCCCTTCCTCTCCCCCTCCCCTTCAACCCTTGGTTCCTTTTCAGTATTCAATAGTCTCTCAGGTTTTGTGTCCCTCTTTCTCCCCAATGCTCTTTCCCCTTTTTCCTCCCCATCATTCTCCATTAGATTTCTCTTTTTAGACCTATGAGTGCAAACATATGGTAACTGTCCTTCTCTGCCTGACTTATTTCGCTTAGCATGACACCCTTGAAGTCCATCCACTTTGTTACAAATGGACATATCTCATTATTTCTCATTGTCATGTAATTAATGCTCCATTGTGTATATATCCGCTATATCTTCTTAATCCATTCAGCAGGTGATGGACATTTAGTCTTTTTCCATGATATGCCCATTGTTAACAGTGATGCTATGAAGATTGGGGTACATGTGCCCCTATGTGTCAGCACTTCTGTATCCCTTGGATAAATCCCCAGCAGTGCTATTCTGGGTTATAGGGTGGTTCTATTGATAGTTTTTTGAGGAACCTCCATACTGTTTTCCAGAGCGACTGCACCCATTTACATTTTCACCAACAGTATACGAGGGTGCCCGTTTCTCCACATCCTCGTGAGCATCTATGTTCTCTTGATTTGTTCATTTTAGCCACTCTGACTGGCATGAGGTGGTTTCTCAGTGTGGTTTTGATTTGTGTTTTTTTTATAATGAGTGATGCTTGGCATCGTTTTATGTGCCTGTTGGCCTTCTGGATGTCCTCTTTGGAGAAGTGTCTGTTTATGTCTTCTGCCAATATTTAAAAAACATATTTTCAAACTGAAAAAATATTTTGATGCTAATTTTGGATATACAAAATGAGTAATTATGACTTAAATCACTGCTGAATAAGTGAAGCTTCCACATAAGGTAGCAGATGGCTCCTTATAGATTCCTCCTCCCTCCAGGTCTTGCTGCTTTTACTCCAGATTGTCCCAGGTTGTCTTCCCAGGTTGTCCTGAGATCTGAGATGTGTAGGAAGAAGAGATCTGTCCTGTATATGAACCATTGTTTTCTATCCTAGCATTTACAGATCCTTTCAAGCTCTTGCTCAAAGACTTCTGCCCACCAGGCTCCATCCCTGATCCACTTCTGTCATCCTTCTGATCTCTTCCATGTATTTGCTGAGATTTTTCCCAGCAGATTTCCGGGCTTTCTTCAGATATCCTCATTATAATTCACAGTGAGGGAAGAAACTACATAGATAAAACATCACGAGCTCTCCCCACCATTGCCTTGAGTTCATTCCCTTGATGTTATTACCTTCCATCCCATCTCAGTCTCTTGTACCCAGTTTGTAGTACAACCTGTCACTTTCATGAAGTGAAACAAATTTGTCCCCCTTCCAATATTAATCCACCTTATCTATCATATGTATATATAGTCATCAGACAACCACCCAGTTAAGAAGGAACACAATACAGAGTGTTGACACACAAATATTTCATGATATAATTTAGTTCACTTTATCTAATAATCAAGGTAAGAAGAATTTACAGAAGTAACTCGGATATACAAAACTGGGCTTCATTTGGCATAAGATGCTATCAGTTAAGATGACCATAATCAAGTTACAGGTCAATTCAGTAGCTGCAACTCAAAAAATGCATGAATCGAAGGTCTGTCCAAACCCCTGTCCTTGGCACACCAAGCAGTTTCTTATGCATATTGATTTGCAGATTCCATCTGGTATAGATGGGTGCATGCAGTGTGTGGCCTTAGGCAGTGACTTCTCCCATGATGGACAATGAACATGAGATTCATTCATGTTCACACATGTGCTGGCTCTTGTTTCTATTGTCTGCAGTTATGGTTTCAATGCTTACCCATTTCCTTGGAGGAAAGCTTCGTTGCTTCCAGGGTGTAGAAACCACAAAGACAGCTCCTGAAAACACGTGTGTGCATGTTTTGAGAACACATGGGGTCTATTGTCACTTAGTTCTGTGTCTCAGATTGGTTGGACTGAGCATATGTTTAAGCATAAGACCAACTTCAGAAGAGAGTGGCCAACTTTTAGAACGTGGGGTGCCATTTTTCATTCCCACAAGCAGGATCCTGCTCTGTTCTGGTTCCCATCCTATATGGGGAAAGTTGTGAAATCTTTCACCTTCACCACGAATCTCCTATGTGGGTGGCTCTGGGAAACACAGGTAGACCTGCAGGAAGCACCTTCATCACTGGACCTGAGCATGTTGAGACACAAGTTCCAAAGTTCCTGTGCAGGGCAGGATGCCCAAATGTACCACAGTAGCAAACTGATTATTTTGCATTGAACATACTTTGGAAAGCCTGTGCAAGGTCACTCAGACACTTCTCTGTCCTGCTGAAAGCAAGAGTAAATCCCCCACACAAAATATACCAGAAGTGTAGAAAGAAGTAAAGATATATCCTTATCTTCAGCAATAGGACTTGTAGCTAAGAAAGCTGGAGATACAGACGTTATTAGTCTGTTAGTAATCTACTATCTCAGCCCCAAATCTTGAAAATATCCACTAAGTAAAGGCCCCAAACATTTGTTTTCCGTATTCTGTAAATTCTAGACACATGAATTGTCCTTGTTCTAAAGTATATAAATGGAACCATATACCTTGGTCATTTCTTTGGGTCTCCATTTCATTACTGGACCTCAGTGCACATGTAATGAATCTTTGGTCTCTTTTGCCTGCTCTTTCATTTCCTATAAAGTGTATTGTTTGTCCACAACGACCTTTGATGGATAGTTTCCTCCTCTCTTTTACCTCCCTATGCTCTGGGTTCAGCCACATTCTGCTATTCAGCTCAGACCCTGTAGGAGACTTGAAACCCACATCACTGTGTGCTGGTGTGTGGACTCTTATCAATTAGTGGGTGTGGCCTGTGGGTTCTAGTTCCTCCACAGGATCCATTCTTATTTCATCCTGAAAGTAAATTCTTATTGCCAGTACACGTATGTTTTTAACTGGATAGGTTTCAATCTGTAACACTCAGGTCCAATAGAAGGGCTGATGTTCCCCCACAGTTCATTTCCGGCCCTCTATAGCTTACTGAGCAGGTGAACAGGGTAGCCAGATGGCTCTCCCTCCCAGACATTCCTGGAGGCGTCCTTGCTGGGAACATGGGATGTGACTGCACTGGAATTGCTGGTGGTGGAAGGAAAGTACAATTGCCTATGTACCTTGGAATGCGAAGTATATCAATACACATGATGGTCTAGTACTTTCTATACGTATGTGTCTTTGAGACAAACGACATAAATGGGGACACATTAGTACAACTTTAGGGACTACCTGCACAAACGAAAGGACTCTATATATGATCTGAACTGAAAATTCTGTTATGTTCTTCGAATGCTGTACATCTATCCGTGAATTATAACAAAATTCTTATTCCAAAGTTATTTCTAAGAACTTATTAATTTGTTTTGAATAAAAGTAAGTTGTGAAAACATTACTATTAAGAAGTTGTAAATCAGTAACTAAAAAAATTTTAATAGCCTTTAAGAACACTATATGGTCTAGATTATATTCTAGACAACTGTATTAATCATAGAAATATTGGGAAAATGGGGAATATTATATCTTAAATTATAATCACAAGCTAATTATTACTTTAGGTTGTTTTGATAAATACTATTGCTTCATAAATTCATATGTCAACTATAAATATGTGACCTATTTTGGGGTTTAAAATACAGTATCAGTTATGCAAACAATTACAGTAAAAAATCTAGAAGCACAAAATGTAAAAATGTATTCAGTAACATGTATGTCATCATTTTGTAAAATTATTTTTAATAAACATTTTTTATTCTTGAGAGACAGAGAGAGTCAGTTTGAGCAGAAGAGGCTCAGAGAGAGGAAGATACAGAATCTGAAGAAGTCTCCAGACGATGAGGTACCTGTCAGCACAGAGTCTAATGTGGGACTCAAACCAACGCACCATGAGACCATGACCCGAGCCAAAGCCAAACACTTAACTGCCTAGGCCACCCCGGCGACCCCATGTATGTCATCATTGATTTTCAAAAAAGGAGTCATTCCAAGGATGCTAGGGAAAGAAGCGCATTAAATTTAGACAAGCATCCACCATATTTTGAGTCAATGACTACATTAAAAAGTAATTCATTGTATAAATAGCTTACAGTAACATAACTGAGGACAGGCTGCTCACTATTCACAGAAAAGCTGAAAGGCTATAATTGAGAAAATGGAATTAAAAGATAAGGACCCAAACTTGACTGTTTTGGCGAGAATCTGGCGGTGATGCAGGTAAATGAGAGAGACCATGAGGGTCTGTTCACCTGGGACTCCATCTTCAGGTTCACCTGGGAGACTACACATAACCTGAATAGAGTCACAAGGAGGCAAGTGTATTAGGTTAGTAATCGATCTTACATGTTCTGGAATGTTTGAGATACATGCACAGGATGACAGGCAACAGACAGAAGAAGAACCCGCATGGATTTGCTGTTACTGAGAACAGCCCTCCCAAAAAATGTCATGCTCAGCAGAGGAGTGGTCCTGACCTCTTGTATCCAGGGGGCACAATTTCACCCCAGGGACAGAGGAATGATTTCAGGTGCACATCCCTGGGGTGTCACAAGAATGTAAGGATGCTGAGTGGAAGGACATTTCCTGTGTCTTTTCTGACGTTGAGATTAGTGCTGATTCCATGCAAGACACTGCATTCCCTGTCAATCAGAGAATCTTGTCCCTCCTGTCACCACATCTCCTTCCCTGACAGAGAGGATGTATGAGGCCACAGGGAGAAACTCAGAGGTTTGATCTATGTTTGATTTGTAAACACACCCTTGTCCCATAGAGAACAATATCCTGTTTTTATCATACATCTTAATATGCATGTGGTGCATTCATGAGGGTGAAGTACCATACATTCCATGAGAACATCTCGGGTAGTGCATTTGAGGCTGTGCTCCAGGGGAGCAGGGAAGGTATTGAGGAGAAATGACAAATGATCTTTATATCTCAGAGTAGGTGGTGGTTCCCTGTGCATGTGTGGGGAGCTGGTAAATACCTCCAAAGGAATCAAGGTGCAGATGCACAAGGACAGTATCACCATCGATGATACAAGGGAATTGACCCATGAGTGCATTCCAGACCCTAAGAAGAAAACATTTTCCTGTTTCAGCATGGGCATAAGTGGAATCACACAGCCCTTATGAGACCAAGGCAGACAAATTCCTTCTGCCACAAGGAAAAACCACATGAGGTCTGCAGTAAGATCCTCCGTGTTGGATTTTGAGGGAAGGACATGCCATGGCCAGTAATTCACGGTGTGCAATTCTAGACCATTATGTTTCCCGTTACTGCCTCAGAAGGACACACAGGTCTTATGAGATTTTGAAGCAGATCCAGTTTTAAATGATTTCTTGCTTCTGAAATGATGAAGGTGATGAAAGTTTTATACTCTCGTGTGTGTGTGTGTGTGTGTGTGTGTGTGTGTGTGAAAGAGAGAGAGAGAGTCAGAGAGACAGAGACATGAGAGACAGAGAGAGACACAGAGAGAGAGAGAGAGAGATCTTCAGACTCCACATTCACACCACATCCTGGAGAAACCAAGTCTCTTCAGTGTTGTCAACTAAGGTTGATGCAGTGAACATGGTTTAAACCATGACCCCACCATGGGACTGTTTTCTCTTGATTAGGATTTTTCATGCCTCTACAGCCTCATGTCCAACATGTAATTAATGCTCTTTCTAGCAACCTTGCACATGGAGCTGAAGGGTCCTGTGGTGCACAGTGAGTGCATCTGGGAATCCTCTAAAGGTTTGGTTGATGTGCATCAGGATGCCTGTAATCAATTTGTTTTTATGGAGAGGAGTTAAGCTAATACAAGCAATTCTGTCCTCTGTGCCTTTTAGGTTGTTTTCTTATGACAAATATCTAATTCAGAGACTGAATAGGAAAGCAAAGAATCATAGGTTTGTAGATGCTTCCTGGGGGAAACTGTCGTGTGGAGAAGAAGCCCCAGATCCTGACACGAAACCTGCCTGTAGCCTCCATCTGCACTGGCTCCTGGGAACACAAACAAGAATTGGTGAACAGTGTGTACCTCCTGGTGGTGCTGATCCTGTTATACTGGGAAGTTGTGGTCTCAAACTGGTATACCCTCAACATGTCTCCTGCACAGTAATACAGAGATGAGTCCTCAGCTTTCAGGCTGTTCATCTGCAGATCCAATCTGCTCTTGGCATTGTCTGTGGAAATTCTGAATAGGCCCTTCACAGAGTCTGCATAGCTTGTGCTACCACAGTACTAATCCATGGGACCCCCTTCAGCCCCTTACCTGGAGCCTGGAGGACTCAGATCATCCATTACCTACTGAAGGTGAATCCACAGTCTGCACAGGAGAGTCTCAGGGCCCCCCAGCCTTCACCAGGTCTCCCCAGTACTCCACACTAGATGCCTACAGACCTAAAACATCCAGGTCAATAAACTGTCACACATCCACTCTTTCTCTCACTCATATCCAGTCACATACTCAGTGTTACTGGATCACCATGAATTACCTTAGAAAACAGCAACAAGGAAAACCCAGAGAGAACAAACTCTATAGTGAGATGTCTCTGTTCTGCCCTGATCACTGAATGAGAACACCAGGGTATCCTGTGTGGGCTCCTCTCCCTGCTGCAGAGTAGGGGCTGAGAGAGTTGAGTCAGCACACAGAGGACCCTATTTGCATGTCCCCTGAGTTACAGCCAATTCTCATGGGAGAATCCTTAAGAAGACAGTGACCCTGAGCAAGTGTAAGGGACCTGGGAGTATCTGCTGTCATACTATCTTTCAGAACATTGTAATTTATTATCGTGTGATTTTCAGGCAGTGATTATTTAGTTCCCATGATAATCTTTATTTTAACATATGCAACCAAACATGTGAGGTAGGAATGAATTTACCACCATTGTACAGGTGAACAGATACACTGCAGCAGAGAGGGAGTGTGTGAGTGTCCAAGAGCACATGTGATGTGAGATAGCCCCAGTATCTGGACCTGTCCTCCACACCACAGGACCCACCTCCCCCTTAGCCACCTTCAGGACAAGGTTGGACAATCTCAGTGAGGTGTGCAGGTTCCTGACCTTGGAGTGTCCTGGTAGACTGACATGAAGTCAGGTCTATTCAGTCACAAGGAATTGGAGATGGTGATAAGCCTTGACAAAGACTCACAGAGCTGATGGAGATGCTTGGGGTTTTCAACAACCATCAGTGTGATTCACACACATACTCTGGGTGGACATGAATGGAATGTAACAAAAAGAAAAATAGTGGAATTATTAGTGAAATATGTTAAAGGCAGAACACCTGAGATTGGTCAGGATGCTGGTTTTAAAAATATTTATACCTCTATAAAATGGAAATCATTGTCCTCCTAAACTCACATTAATGTCACAATAGTCTATGTTATATTTATCACACGGCCTGACCCTTGGCAAGTATGAGTATTCCCCTTACGATGGTTCATTCCAAACATGTAGGACACTTATGTGTTTCCACAGCTTTTACAACCTGTTTGCTGTGTTTATTTCTGAAGTCATTGCCATAGCACGGAGTTGGAAATCCTTGAGATAAGACCAGCCCTCAACTACTCTCTTGTTCTGGATGATGAGCTCCCTGGGCTCTGAGTTCCCCCTGGTGGTTGTGAGCACCTCCTGGTGGTCCCTGTGCACCTCTTGTTTCACATCCCTCCCATTTATCCAACATGCAAGAGTGAGACCTTCCATCATGAGCACTGCAGACCTCATGTTCAGAGGATGTATCCAACCACTTATTTCCCATCTTTTACCCCTCACTCTGCTCCTTACCTGTAAGTCTCTAGATATATGTTCTGATCATTGGTGTCAGGAATCTTGAATACTGTTTTCCTTATTAGTTGGCCTATTCAGATGAAATTTTTATTTAATAACGAAGAGTACAAAATGAAGGATATTTGGACTCATGAATTCTAATTTCAGGGAACTGTGACAAACCTGCTCAGCCTCAAACACGTGCGAACTTTAACAAAAAATGTCGTTCAATCCCCGACAGAATGTCTAAGCCAGAAATTGAAGTTTGAGTGTCAGAAAATTGTCAGGCTTTGAACATCATGGATTTTATTCAGATTGACATGCAAATTGTTTATTGTTGGTGAAGCGCTTCTAAATTACAATTTATTTCTTCTGGAAGAGGAACGTCAGTGCCTGTGGTCTATTCTTGCCATTCAGGTGTACTCAGAGGCAGATGAGTAATTTTCTAGAGACAATTTTTTTTTCTGTTGGAGAGGATTTGACCCCAGGATTGATGGTACCCACAATTTCACCATACGTGATTTATACAATTAGATTTGGAGTTTAAGAAGTGGTAATAGTTAAGCACATTTTGGATGTGAATTAATATTTAATAGGGTTAATTTTGGGCGGATTTGTATTGTGCACATGTGAGTGTTGTTTGGGATGGAGCTGAACTGTGTAGGCATCAGAATGGACTGTGGTTGCCTATGTTTTGTGCATGATAATTTCTGTGGCTAAAGGGGCTTTTCCACATTTGGTTAATTTAGCCATCTTTATATTACCACCATGTGGATGAGTCTGGGGAAGCAACTCAGGAAAACAGAAGAAGTCACCCCCTGCTCAT
The DNA here is from genome assembly GCF_006229205.1 of Suricata suricatta. Lineage (NCBI taxonomy): Eukaryota > Metazoa > Chordata > Mammalia > Carnivora > Herpestidae > Suricata > Suricata suricatta. Next base: position 155,070,634 of record NC_043704.1, read on the forward strand.
CACAGGTATGCAGATGGAGGGTCTTTAAGACCCCACAAATGTGGGAGAGGACACTCTGAGAAATCCAGGATCAATACCCTCATCACGATGCACAGCCTCTTTCCTGTATGAAATGCTAGTCTCCTGGATCTGAGTGCCTAACTAAATCCAGGTAGATATGCATGGATGTCCCCCAAACTGCATGAGGTGCAGACAGACTTTGCAGGTAATAGTAATGACAGACACATAAAGGAGTCATTGCCACTGAGAGAGAAGTTCTGGGCCTGGTGTGCACCCTGCTCTCTGAAGCCATAATTGGGTGATGTAGAACACCAGCAAATGGAGGTTGGAGCCAGCCCTACAAACTGGGCTTTGGGTGTAAGACAGAACCCATGGCAACCCTTCAGGCTGACTGTATTGAAACCCAAGGGACATGCCCCAGGAGATCACTCACCTGAGTTATAAGAAGAAGTCCCTGCTGTCTCTGTGGTTCCCTCATGTCTCTCCCTCCAGATGTTATAAAGTCATAGGTTCTTTTATATGGGTAATGTACCTTCTCTCAGTAAGGTGAGGGTCAACTGCTTGTTGGCAGAGTCATTTTTAAGACCTTGTCTCTGGTACAAATCTCTGCTTCGTCATCTTAGAGTGAAATCAAAGATACCTCTCATTGCTGCTAAAATCTCATATTGTGCCCTTATGTTCCCATTTATATTTTTTCTCTCCATAATATTTTATTGTCAAATTGTTTTCCATACAACACCCAGTGCTCTTCCCCTCAAGTGCCCTCCACCATCACCACCACCTCTTTTCCCCCCTCCCCCTTCCCCTTCAACCCTCAGTTCATTCTCAGCATTCAATAGTCTCTCAAGTTCTGCATCCCTCTCTCTCCCCAACTCTCTCTCCCTCCTCCGTTCCCCCT
>NC_043704.1:155071631-155078471 GCF_006229205.1 Suricata suricatta
CCCTTTATCTGATATGCCATTTGCCACTATGTTTTCCCATTCTGTTGGTTGCCTATTAGTTTTTTTTTTTAATGTTTCCTTTGCCTTGCAGAAGCTTTTTATCTTGATGAGGTCCCAGTAGTTCATTTTTGTTTTTGATTCTCTTGTCTCTGGGGATGTGTCGAGGAAGAAATTGCCGCGATTGGGGTCTAGGAGGCTATTTCCTGCTTTTTCCTCAGGGACTCTACATGAAGAAGAGCTAACAATTATAAACATTTATGCGCCGAATTTGGGAGCTCCTACATACATAAAACAATTAATCACAAACAAAAGCAATCTTATTGATAAGAATATGCTAATTGAAGGGGACTTTCATATCCCACTTACAACAATGGATAGGTCAGCCAGACAAAAAAATCACTAAAGAAACAATGGACCTGAATGGCACACTGGAGCAGATGGAATTGATAGATATATTTAAAACTCTGCATCCTGACTCTAGTTTCCGGGTTTTCTAATTTATTATGTTGATCTGTGTGTCTGTTTTTGTGTCAGTACCAAACAGTCTGGATGACTACAGCTTTCTAATATACCTAGAAGTTGGAATTGTAATGCCTCTAGCTGGCATTTCTTTTTCACGATTGCTTGGGCATTTTCTGTCTTCTTGTTCCATAAATATTCTGGAAAAGTTCTAGTTCTGTGAAAAATGCTGTAGGTTTTGATAGGGAATGCATTAAATATATTGTTTTCTTTGTGTGGTAACATAGACATTTCAACTATAATTGTTCATTTCTTTTTCTTGTTTGATTGCTGAGGCTAAGATTTCCAGTACTTTATTAAATAGTAATGATAAGACTGGCCATCCCTTGTTTGTTCCTGATGGTAGAAGAAATGCTCTGCTTTTGCCCATTGAGGATGATTGGCTGTGGGGTTTTTGTACATGGCCTTCATCATGTTGTGTTATGTTCCATGCATTCCTATTGAGGGTTTTTATCAAGAATAGATGCTTTACTTTGTCAAATGCCTTTTCTGCATCTATTGAGAAGATTATATGGTTCATATCCATTCTGTTATTGATGTGACATATCAAGTTCATCGATTTGCATATATGACCCATCCTTACAACCCAGGAAGAAATCCCTATTCTTCATGGTTAGTGATTCTTTTGATATACATTTTTGGATTCAGTTTTCTAATATTTTGTTGAGAATTGTTGTATTGATGTTTGTCATGAATTTTGGCCTGTAGTTCCCTTTGTTCATGGGGTTTTTGTTAGTCATGGTAATATTGACATCATAGAATTAGGGTCTACGTTTCCTTTCCATTTGTATTTCTTGGAACACTTTAAGGAGATAAGTATTGACTTTTCTTTAGATATTTGGTACAATTTGCTTGGGAGGCCATGTGGCCATGGAGTATTGTTTTTTGGGAATTTTTTGATTACGGATTCAATTTCTTTGCTAATAATCTGTCTGTTCAAGTTTTCTATTTCTTCCTGTTTCAGTTTTGATAGTTTATATGTTTCTAAGAACTTATCCATTTTTACCAAATACCCCACATTGGCATATAAGTTTTAATCATATTCTCTTTGTATGTATGTATGTATGTATATATGCATGTCTGTATATGTGTTTTTAAAAATTTACATCCAAGTGTGTTAGCATATAGTGCAATAATTATTTTCGAAGTAGAATCCAGGATTCATACCCTATATATAATACCTAGTGCTCTTCCTTTTTTTTCCCCTTGGGATTGATACTTTATTTTTTTAATTTATTTTTGTTTTCTTTTTAAGTTTGTCAAGTTGATTTTTGTATAACACCCAATGCTCTTCCCCACAAGTGCCCTCCTCCATGACCATCACCCTCTAACAAGCATCTTCCTTAATTCTTCTTTCCCATTTGGGCCATACCCTCACCCCTCCAGGAACCCTCAGCTTGTTCTCTATATTTAAGAGTCTCTTATGTTTTGTCCCTCTCCTGGTTTTTATATTATTTTTTTCTCCTCCATTATGTTCATCTGTTTTGTATCTTAAAGTCTACACATGAGTGAAGTCATGTAATATTTGTCTTTCTCTGACTAACTAATTTTGCTTAGTATAATATCCTCTAGTTCCATCCACATTGTTGCAAATGTCAAGATTTCATTCTTTTTGATTGCCGAGAAATACTCCCTTGTACATGTATACCACATCTTCTTTATCCACTCATCTGTCGATGAACATCTGGGCTCTTTCCATACTATGGCTATTGTTGATAGTACTGCTATAAACAATGGGGTGCATGTGCCCCTTAGAAACAGAACACCTTTCTCTTTGGATACATCCTGAGTAGTGCAACTGATGGTCGTTCAGTAGTTCTATTTTCAGTTTTTTGGGGAACCGCCATTCTCTTTTCCAGAGTGGCTGCACTAGTTTGCATTCCCACCATTAATGCAAAAGCGATCCTCTTTCTCTGCATCCTTGCCAACATCTGCTGTTGCTTTAGTTGTTAATTTTAGTCATTCTGACAGGTGTGAGGTGATATCTCATTGGGGATTTGATTTGTATTTCCCTGATGGTGAGTGATGTTGAGCATTTTCTTTCATGTGTATGTTAGCCATCTGAATGTCTTTTTGGGAAAAGTGTCTATCTGTGTCTTTTGTCCATTTTTCACTGGATTATGTTTTATGTGTGTGTCTTGAGTTTGATAAGTTCATTATAGATTTTGGATTCTAACTCTTTATGTGATATGTCATTTGCAAGTGTCTTCTCCCATTCTGTCGCCTTTTAGTTTTGCTGATTGTTTCACTTGATGAGGTCCCATTCATTCATTTTTGCTTTTGTTTCTCTTGCCTCTGGAGACGTGTTGAGTAAGAAGTATCTGTGCCCAGGGTCAAACTGTTTTTTGCCTGCTTTCAACTCTAGGATTTTGATGGCTTCCTCTCTTTTGTTTAGGTCTTTCATCCATTTTGAGTTTATTTTTGTATAGTGCACAAAAGTGGCCCTGGTAAATATTCCTGCATGTTGCTGTCCAATTTACCCAGCACCATTTGCTGAAGAGACTGCCTTTTATTCCATTGGATATTCTTTCCTACTTTGTGAAAGATTAGTTGACTATAGTTTTGTGGGCCCATTACTGGGTTCTCTATTCTGTTCCACTGATCTAAGTGTCTGTTTTTGTGCCAGTACCATACTGTCTTGGTGATTACAGCTTTGTAATACAGCTTGAAATCTGGAATTGTGATTATTCCAGCTTTAGTTTCCTTTTTCAGGATTGCTTTGGTTTTTGGGGGGCCTTTTTTGATTCCATATAAATTTTAGGATTGTTTGTTCTAGCTCTGTGAAGAATGCTGGTGTTATTTTGATAAGGATTGGATTGAATATGTAGAATGCTTCAGGTAGTATTGACATTCTAACAATATTTCTTTTTCCAAGCCATGAGCATGGAACACTTATTAATTTTTTGTGTGTTTTCTTCAATTTCTTTGTTATGTTTCCTGTAGTTTTCAGTGTAAAGATTTTTCATTTCTCTGGTTAGATTTTGTCCTATGTATTTCATGTGTTTTGTGGAAACTGTAGAAGGGATTCATTCCTTAATTTCCCTTTCTGCTGCATTATTATTCCTGTATAACAATGCTACCGATTTCTGTGCATCTATTTTATATCGTGTGGCTTTGCTGAATTCATTCATCAATTCTATCAGGTTTTTTTTTTGGTGGAATCTTTTGGGTTTTCCACAGAGAGTATCTATTTATCTGTGATGACAGCAAGATTGACTTCTTACTTGCTGATCAGATGTCTTTTATTTATTTATTTATTTATTTATTTATTTATTTATTTATTTTTTGCTTGAATGCTGTGGCTAGGACTTCCAATACTATGTTTACTAACAGTGGTGAGAGAGGACAATCCTTCGTGTTGCTGCCCTTAGGGTGCAACCTCTCAGTATTTCCCCATTGAGGATGATATTAGTGGGGGGGGGGTCTTTTTGTGAGAGTCACCTTGGAAGTCACCTTGGGATGGCAACTGAGCTACCATTTCTCCGGGGGCTGGAGGAGAGCATGTGCACAGATGACCCCCGCCCCTCACCTGCAGATCTGGGATGTCCTGCCCCATTTGGAAACAGCCAATCATGAAGCCCCAGTTTTCCCCCATCCCGATGAGACAGGCAACCTATCCTGCCCCGCCGTGACCCTAAAATGCCCTTACTTGATAATCAGCCCCTCAAGACCAAACCTGAAACCCCTCACCCTTAAAACCCCCACCCATCGCCTATCGTGCGTGACTTCCCTGAGTCTGCCGGGTCACGGAACCTCGCCCAAGGACTGCAGACCCCCAAATAAAGGCCTTCTTGGCTCCATAACCTGGCTTCCCTCTTTCCTTTCGTCTCTGCCTCCATCTATTAAATCTTACACTTTTGTGTATGGCTTTTATGATCTCAGAATATGATCCTTTTATCCCTCCTTTCTTGAGGGTTTTTATCAAGCATTTTGTCAAACGTTTTCTCTGCATCTATGAAAGAATCATGTGTGGTTCTTGTTCTTTTTAAAATCAATGTCACATTGATTGACTTGTGGATATTGAACCAGTCCTGCATCCAAGGAATAAATACCATTAGGTCATGGTGAATAATTCTTTTTTTAAATAGTAGTTTATTGTCAAATTGGTTTACATAAGACAGTCAGTGCTCATCCCCACAAGTGTCCACCTCCATGGCCATCACCCTCATTTCCCTTTCCCCCTCTCACTTCAGCCCTCAATTTATATTTAGTATTTGCATCTCTCATGATTTGCCTCCCTCCTTCTCCCTAACTATTTTCGCCCTTTCCCTCCCCCATGCTCTTCTATTAAATTTCTCCTGTTACACTTAAGAGTGAAAACATATGTTACCTGACCTTCTCTGTCTGACTTATTTCACTGAGCATGACACCCTCGAGGTCCACCCACATTGCCACGAATGGCCAGATTTCATTCTCTCTCATTGCCATGTAGTACACCATTGTATATATAAACCACATCTTCTTGATCCAGTCATGAGTTGATGGACTGTTCTGGCCCAGTAGGCAAAAATTAACCCTCAAGCAATATTTGGTCTCCTGGGCCTCACATGTGGCTTCTATTCATCCTGTCTGTGATGTTCTCATTGCTTTGTAAAGAGACATATACTTTTAGGCTTTGAATCAACTTGGTTCTGTCAGTGGCACCAGCTCTCCCTTACTTTGCTTTCTGGTTCTTTGTCTGCTGTTGGGAGTAAAACACAAGCCTCTGCCAAAAGATTTGCCTATTAAAGGATAAGCATCTTGCCCATGCATAACTAATGAGGGGTCTTAAGAAATGTAAATATCCTCATAGAAATCTGCAGGCTCATCTTCTGCTTGGAGCCAGACTATTATTAGGGAATCCCTCTCCTGCAATGACTTGATAATTCCTAATATTTACACCTGTCCTGTTAAACATGATCCTTTCAGGTGCATGTCTTCACTTCAAAGACCTTGAACTATGTAACAACTAAAATGATTAATCACCTATGGTATATAAGACCCCGGCCATCTAAGTAAAACGTGGCTTTTCCACCATGCCCGTTGTCTGTCTTGTCTGTCGTTGTCTGTCTTCTTTCTTATAGATATCGCACCGACACCAACCCCCTACTCGGGACCTTTCGACTGGGGTGCGTGGGCTGGTCTCCCGCAATGGACATTTAGGCTCTTCCATGATTTGGCTATGATTAAAAGTGCTGCTATGAACTTTGGGGTACATGTGCCCCTATACATCAGCACTTCTGTATCCCTTGGGTAAATCCCTGGCATTCTATTGCTGGCTCATAAGGAGATCTACTGTTAAATTTTTGAGGAGCCTCTACACTGTTTTCCAGTTGGCCGCACCGGTTTACATTCCCACCAACAGTGTAAAAGGGTGCCCACTTCTCCACATCCTCGCCAGCATACAGATGTGTTTTTTTAATGAAATCAAAGACATATAAGTAAAAAGTACATTATTTCATTTATATGAGGCTGAAGAAGAAGGAGTTCCAATCATTATGGGAGCTGGAATAAAGTTATCTTTAGCAAAGCAGGTGCTGAAGGGTGAGTGGCAATTTGCTGTCCTGTGGTAAGGGCAAAATTGTAAATGCTAAATGCTGATATGTGCTGTGGTCACAAACATGTACATATACGATTTAAGGAGTAGTACACTTTGCACACGATAACGTGTGCACACATGTACACATACATATGTGTTTAGTATACCTAAAAATGTTTATAAAGGCAACGAGATAGGAAAAATACATACAAAGGCAGAAATAATCCTTGGAGCTTAATTTCTGGAAGTTTAATAAAATTAATACATACCTAGTGTGATAGAGGGAAAAAGGAAGAAAGCAGAAGTCCACCTAAGGGGAAAGAGGGAGGGGACACCATGAAAGGTCCTATGAATAGATATTAAAGCAGTAATAAAAACATAGTCTAAATAAACTTACAGAAATAAATTGGAACAATTAAATAAAACTGACAAAAAGGGCCATGAAACTTAGGAAAAGTGGCACAGGAAGCAATAGAGATACGAATGGTGCGGGGGACCAGCACACAAACCCCAGTCGAAAGGTCCTGAGTAAGGGATTGGTGTTGGCGCAGTATCTATAAGAAAGGAGACAGACAACCTGAATGGTGGAAAAGCCACGTTTTACTAAGATAGTCAGGGTCTTATATACCATGGGTGATTACATCATTTCTTTTTGGTTACATAGTTCAAGGTCTTTGAAGTAAAGACATGCTCCAGAAAGGGTCATGCTTAACAGGACAGGTGTAAATATCAGGGATAATCAAGTCATTGCAAGAGAGGGATTCCCTAATAATAGTCTGGTTCCAAGCATACAATGAGCCTGA
>NC_043704.1:155078571-155086405 GCF_006229205.1 Suricata suricatta
TAAGATAGTCAGGGTCTTATATACCATGGGTGATTACATCATTTCTTTTTGGTTACATAGTTCAAGGTCTTTGAAGTAAAGACATGCTCCAGAAAGGGTCATGCTTAACAGGACAGGTGTAAATATCAGGGATAATCAAGTCATTGCAAGAGAGGGATTCCCTAATAATAGTCTGGTTCCAAGCATACAATGAGCCTGAAGAATCTATGAGGAGATTTACATTTCATAAGGCCCCTCATCAGTTATGCATGGGCAAGATGCTTATCCTTTAATAAGAAAATCTTTTGGCAGAGGATTGCTTTTACTCTCAACAGCAGACAAAGCGCTAGAAAGCAAAGTAAGGGGAGGGCTGGAACCACTGACTGACCCAAGTTGATTCAAAGCCTAAAAGTATATGCCTCTTTACAAAGAATCGAGAAAATCATAGACAGGATGAACAGAAGCCACATGTGTGGCCCAAGAGGCCAAATGTTGTTTTACAGTCTTCTGAGTAGTTGTTCCACAACTTCCCAAATAGTTCTCCTGTGCTCTGGAGGCATAGCGATCAACTGTCACTTACATAGATTCTCCCGTACCCCGGAGGCCTAGCCATCAATGGTCGCTATGTGGGAGGTTTTTTGGCCTACTGGGCCCCAAAATCTCCCCCTTTTTTACTCAAGAACTCAGCAGCCTTAAATTCTAATCAAAGACGGAAATACTAGATTTGAGGCACCTGTAAACAGAAGGCAAAAGAAATAGGATCAACAATAACATAGCCAAGGACATGCCAATTGTAACCAGCATGGAAAGAAAACTGGAATGTCCAATGAGATCTGTAATTCCATTGTAAATATTAGTAGCAATGTCACTGGCAGTCAATTTTTCTCTGGCCTCATTTATAATAGAGATTTGTTTATGCAGAGTGCTTAAATCAAAGCTTAGGTCAGAGTGATTCCAGATCCTCAAAATATGTTGTTGTATCTTGTACCAAGAATGTTCTGACTCATTCACCTGCAGAAATCCATTTGTAGTCTGAATTTTTAGAGGTAATAGCTCTTGACCCATAGACATAACTGCTTCTTCTATGGAATTAACCTTATCCTCAAGTTTTCTATCAATAATTTCTTGAGTAGTAAGAGCTAAAGTCACATTTTTTGATAAATTATTGACAAAAGAAGTAGCATGTACTTCCTTAACCAGTGCAACAGTAGAGACAGTAACAGCAGTAATAATAGAAATCAGTGCAGTTATTCCTAATATTAAGGCAGCAATAAATATCTTTGGGGGAGATAATTTTCCATTTAAGAGTTGCAGAGCTTTGATACCATAATTGTCATACCAAGAAGAGTTAACATTGACAGGAATCATAATATAAGGCGGTTGTTTTACAATCATCATCATATGGATATTCATTCCAGAAGTGACACAATTAGAATACATCCCTTACAGTTTATACTCTAAGTATTAGATTGTTTCTTAACCTGTAAAGAAGTAGGATTTTTTGTCATAAGTAGAGAAAAGGGAGAGGTTACACATGCTTTAAAGTTATAGGACTAGATAATTAGAAGGATGAACATAATATTTAAATAGGGTAGAAAACCCAATAGTTAATAGCATAAGCAGGGTTGACTTTAAAAGCCAATAAAGTAAGGGCTGCAACAACTAGAAACACTGGCTCTCTAGGCATTTGTTGAGCTAAAAGTCGCTCGGCTTCTGCGGTCAGTCTCTGTATGTGCCTCCAGTTGGGAAGTGGATGTCGTTCAGAGTCGACTGAGAGCGAAGTGGTGTTATGTGAGGGAGCTGCCTGCTGCTGACGATCATTCAAATCAATTCTCCCCATTTCTCTGCTCAAGTTCCTGGTGTTTTTCCTTGATGTAGTCTGAGGATGGGTCCGGCGAGGAGGACATGGAGGCATATCGGACCAGACGATCTGGCACCCAAATAGGCGAATCACTTTCCTGTGGGAAGACACAAGCAAAACCTCGACCCGCAGTTAATAAAACGTCAGGGCCTTTCCAAGTTCCTGAGAGCACATCTGTCCCTTTTACCAGGGGCTTTGTGGTCAGTTTGTTTTGCCAATGCTTAAGCATTGGGGTTTCCCCGGAATTATCTGGAGTCGGGTGATTTAATACAAACATACAATGAGCCAGGATCTGATGAGGTGAGGCATACTTAAAATTTGATTTTTGAAGTCTCACTATTTGATTTTTTAGAATTTGATTAGTTCTTTCAATAATAGCTTGGCCTTGGGGATTATAAGGAATCCCAGTTGAATGCTGAATGTGAAACCGTTCAGAGATTTTTAAGATTCTTAGATGTACATGCTGGCCCATTGTCAGTCTTAATTTTAAAAGGCATTCCTAATACAGAGAAGCATTGAAATAAATGTTGTTGAACATCTTTAAAAGCCTCTTCAGTTTGAGCAGATGCAAAAAGCGCATAAGAATAAGTGTCCCCTGTGACATGGACAAAGGACAATTTTCCAAAGGAATTAACATGAGTTATATCCATCTGCCATAAAGCATTAGGTTTTAAACCTCTGGAGTTAATGCCCACATGTGAGACCCCTGAGTTAGTAGGTGGGCAGAAAGAACAGTTCTTAACTATTTGTCGAGCCTGTTCTCGAGTGAACTTACATGGCAGCCTCAGAGCTTTAGGACTTTGATGATGAATTTTATGACTCTCCTGGTCTTCATGCACGGGATTCATAGTTAAACAAGGGACTTTAGTGTGAATGTCAGCTAAAGCATTTCCTTCAGAGAGAGGGCCAGGCAATTTGGAATGAGCTCTTGATGTGTCCTATGTAAAAGGGCTCCTGGTGTTGTTGTACTTTAACCTGTAATTCTGAAAGTAAATTTGAAATTCCTGTCTTGTAGACAGGAACTGTTGCAGTTTCAATTGCTGGAAAGAGCCCAACCACATACTTAGAGTCTGAAAACAAATTAAACCTCTCTGGAGTTTCTTGAAATAATCTAATAACAGCAACAAGTTCAGCTCTCTGTGCTGAAGTTTCCCTATTTTAAAAAGAAATAATTCTTGGTTCAGATTAATTTTGATAAGTGGTTACAGAAGCCATGCCATTAGAGGACCCATCAGTAAATACTAAAAGGGCATCCTCTAAGGCCTTAGTTTTTGTTTTTGTGAGGAAAATAAAATAATTTAATTTACCAAATTGTAAAATAGGGTCCTTAGGTGTATTAAAGCAAAGATCGCCCGTATACCCAATCATGGCAACCTGAAAATCAGTAAACCCCTGCATTAATTCCTCAATCTGAAATTTAGAATACAGAAGGACAATTTCTGCTGGCTCTTGAGCAAACAATTCTTTGCTTCTTTTTCTCCCCTTAATAATTAATTGTGCTACTAAGGATGGATATTTGGCCAAAACCTTCTTAGGAGTAGCTTATAAATAGAGCCATTCTAATATTCCTTCTTGCCATACGCAAGCAGTGGGAGAATGTTCAGTTGGTAAAATTATTAAAGACCAAGGCTTATTGTAATTTATCCTTGTAAGCATGGCTCCTTGTAAAGCCTCATTAACTTTATATAAGGATTCCAAGGCCAAAGGGTAAACTCTCGTTTGAAATTTGGATGGGAGTTTCCATGCAAGATCTCAAATAGAGGAATAAGATCTCTAGTAGACAGCTTTAAAAGAGGCCGAATCTAATTAATATCTCCCAATAGTTTTGGAAAATTATTTAAAGTATATAAATGCTCTGACTTCAATTGTAAAGGCTGTAAAGTCACAGTTTGATTTTTAATTATTCTTTCCAAATAGGAGTAGGGTGGATCAATCTGAATTTTTTCTGAAGCTACTTTCAAACCATAAAACTGTCAGTTCACATCTGAGTCTATGCATGACTTTCAAATAAGACATTCCAGTCAAAGCCTTGGTAAAATAACCAGTATTTCCAATGGTGTCCTACTATAAAATGAACAGATACTTACTGAACTTTTGCAAACAATTGTAATTGCCATGAAAGAAAGAATACTCACTGTGAGTTTTTGAATTTCAGATGGTTTAAGTAGAGAGAAAAGATAAATGCTCTAGATTACAAAGAAATACTTTATGACCTTTCTGTATATCACAGATATCTCACGAGAAAGTTTCATAATCTGGATAAGCAAGCATTAAAGGAAGAACAATGTTTCCAACAAGAGTTACAAAACCATAATTTTTATCAGTTCACTTAATCCTATGTTCCTAATTCTTGATCAGCTTGAATGCAGCTTCTAGCTCTGGAAATTTCTACCCATTTTAGTATTAATCTAATAGATGTCAAATACTGCATTCATCCCAAAAGTCCCTTTTACAGCTTCCCTCAAAGAAGAAACACATTCTACGACAAAATCTAGAAATTTAGTGACACTTACATTTTGATTACTAAAGGTGTTAAGTAATGATCTTATACCAAAACATTAAGACTTTAGGAACTGCACATATATTTGAGTAGTTGCAGCATTTACCCATGCAATATAACCTAAGGTTTACCCCTGTACAACAGTGCTTTTTTAAGTAACTTGACATCCTAAATGAAAGGGCCTCATTGGTGAAAAGACTTCTCTACCATTTGAATACTGGGAAGTTTGTTAAACCCTTAGGAAGTTTTAACATATCCTAAATAGAATTAAAAATTGTTACTAATCTGAAAACTCTATTTATTTAGCCAAAGTGTCAATAAAACATCTTATTTGCCTTTGGGATCCTTCAGCAAAACCTAACTCCTTTTTAACCTCTGAGAAGTTTTAACTAAGGAATCAAAGACCTGATAAAGATAGGACCTAAAGCTTTTGTCTTCTTAACCAAAGATAAACCCTTCATTCACATAGTCTTAACAAGAGTAGACCAAAGGTCCAGAAAAACTTGTCTTTTGAAAGAGAGAAAAGCAGAATTTCAATCTTATGGCAATATACCTTTAATATTCCATTCATCTCAACCTCACACATAAAATTCTTTTTAATGATTTCCTTTCCCTTAAACTTTGTCCCAAAGTCATTTCTTTCCAAACAACCAATCTCATATAGGACAAAATTACTTTCTTTTACCATTAACAAAAATGCACTTTTATTTCTTATAGCTTTTTTACATATCCCCAATTTCCTGCATATAGTGTTGCTTTTCTCATTTTTCCATCAGTGTGAACCTTAGTTTCCAAGTGAAAACCTCGTAACCAACCAGAGTTTTTCTTAAATGGTAAATTTATGAACCAATTAAGTGCAGAGTAGATTTTTAACAGTTTTAAATATAGCCAGTTGTTTTGCCACAAGTCAATAGCCCAAATATCTACAGACCTCATCCTATACCAATATACCAATCACTAGTTGTGGCTCGTGCTTTAGATTTTACCTTGTTAGACAGCCAATGAATTCAACCTCAATGTATTATCAAGTAAAACCTTAACATTTTAAGTTACCAAGAACCTTTAAAACTATTTTAACAATTACTCATGAAAACTATAGAACAGACCAAATTAACCATCTTTTTAACATACACTTGTTAAAAATCTGAGCAGAGATCATAAGAACCTTTTTGACTTTTGGCAGATTCAGATAGAACGTAAGTTTTTATCTTTATCTCAAACCAACAAACTTAAACTTAAACACTGAATAAGTTTTGCTTGAGCCCAGGTAAGACACTTTGTTCCCCATAGTTGATTTTGACCTCAAAATTTAGTGCAAAAATCTGATTTCTGTGGTCTTTTGTTTCTTATCACCTAAGGCAGAGGGAGGGGAACCTGCTGCCTCCTGCTGGGAGGTCACTGAAGCAAATTGGCCTCTTCCCTCCCAGGGGTTGGTCTGGCAGTGGTAAGGCTACCTCTTTAGTAACCTGATGGCCCTCTGGTTTCTCCGGGCAATGGAGCTGTCTAACATTTGATGGCCTGAGCCAGTTATGCAAGCCTTCTCTTCCCCACCCAGCTGGTACAGAAAAAAAAGAATGGGGGAAGGGAGTGCAAGAGGAGAGGTGCTTGCAGGAAGCAGAGGAGAATTTCCAGTTTAAAATTTTGTCAGCTTAGACGGAGGAGCAGGCTTGAGGCTGTTTGTTTGTTTGTTTGGTTGGTTGGTTTTAACCAGTAGAATTAGGCAATCCATGTCAGTCCAGAGAAGAGAGGGAATCTTCCCCCTAACAAAATGAGTTTTCGGCAGCTGCTGGGAAATATTCCTCCAAGTCTCTGACCCAAGGTAGACCAACAATATTTGGTTCCAATTATAGCCATTTACCTGGGAAATGAATGAGGAAGAAGCCCTCACTTCTACAAGGCAGAAGAACACAGAGAGAGTCAGTGTCCCCTTCAGGATGATTTTATTTTCAGCCAGACCAATAAGGTCTCCTTTTCTGCACAGTCCCAACCCCATGTTCTCGTGAGGCAGTGTCGCAAAGACAGACAAGGTTAGGGTGCCCCCTCTAATGAAGAGACCCATCAGATGCCTGTCTGGCCGTGTCCCGAAGGAGCTTAGGTGAAGCTTAGCCATAGCAAACTCAGTGTTGTGACTTACGATCAGAAACAATTCTGATGCCGCCATAGACCATATGCTATTCACAACAGTATCGCAGACCAGGCCCACTCGGACTCTGTAGGCTTTTTGGGGACCTTAAGGGTGCCCACCCATGGAATCACAAACTCGAACTCGGCAGGCAAGCCAACCTGAGCCACATTTTCACTCTCACACACACACCAGAGGCTATTACATTCCCTCCTATAGGATGACAATGACAACCGGACAAAAACAGATACAGAAGTGGCCACAAAACAGGTTTACAGGTTTACTAAAGGGCCTGACCAACGTCTTGGTGCGGTCCTGGGGTGGGAAGTAGTGATGCGTCCAGCCTTCCACTTGATACCCCAGATAGAATTAGATGATGAACTAGCTTACCTCCGGAGGTTCAGACAGGTGACTCTTACAGATTACTGGCACCATTTTCAGGGTGGAAGAAAAGACAAGAGTGTCTCCCCAGCTCCCAAAACCTAGATGACTATGGAAGTGCCTTTTGCTCCCAGCCCCTAAGGCTTGGAGGAGACAATGAGGCATATCACACCCAAGAAAAACTGTGCAACTTGCTGAGGCAATGTCTTGACCCCCTTCTTTGAAAGCATATATCGTATTATATCTTTACAGAGTCCTCTTTCTTTAGGCTCCATATGGCCCATAGCTTCGCACTTAATAATGTCTATAAAGAGTCCTCTTTCTTTAGGCTCCTTCTGACTCAAAACTTAATCTACACTCTTCATATCAATAAAGAGTTCTCCTTCTTTAGACTCTTTATGGCCCAAAGCTTCTCAAGTTCTGACCTATCCACCACTCTAACTCTGCCTATCTCTACAGGGGGGGTTTGCCACAACCTGAAACAAGTAGAACAGACTCTTTATGGCACAAATCTTCTCAAGTTCTGACCTACACACCACTCTACCCCTGTCTATCTCTACAGGGGGGTCTGGGCAATCTTTTTCCTTTACTCACCCTCCTTGTTCTCTATCTAACCATAGAGGGGTCTGCAGCACCCTAGGTGAGATCCTAACCAACATGAAACATGTAGAACTATTTCAGAGAATATTTCACTTACCTTACTTTTGAAATGCCTTCTACTCGGGTCCCTGTTCAGGCACCATTCGGAATGCAGGGGACCAGCCCACACACCCCTGTCGAAAGGTCCTGAGTAGGGGATTGGTGTCAGCCCAATATCTATAAGGAAGAAGACAGACAATGTGAATGGTGGAAAATCCACATTTTAGTAAGATAGTCAGGGTCTTATATACCATGGGTGATTACATCATTTCTTTTTGGTTACATAGTTCAAGGTCTTTGAAGTAAAGACATGCTCCAGAAAGGGTCATGCTTAACAGGACAGGTGTAAATA
>NC_043704.1:155086505-155094290 GCF_006229205.1 Suricata suricatta
CTCTCTCTCTCTCTCTCTCTCTCTCTCTCTCTCTCTCTCTCTCGGCTTCTTCCTTTGCTATAACTGTGTCTTCCAATTCACCTATTTTCCTCTCTACTTCTATCCATAGAGTGGCACCTCCATTTTATTATTCACCTCATGTATAGCCTTTTGAAGGTCTCTAGTCTTCGTATCAATAGCTTCTCTGATGCCTTCTATGCTGTTTTCAAGTCCTGCAATTAATTTTATGACAATCGTTCTAAATTCTTGTTCAGTTATGTTGCTTGTGTTTGTTTTGAACAGTCGGTAGCTGTGATATCTTCCTGGAATTTCTATGGAGGAGAGCGCTTTCATTTCATTTTGGCTAGCTTTTTGTCTCTTGTCAGTTTTAAAACTCGTGCACTGTGTGCCTCTTAGCATTGCTCTACTAAAGGAGACTATATGAATGTCCAGGGTCTGTCGTTTCAGGAGATGTTCTTTTAACGGTGCCTCCTGGTGTCTCTTGTTATACCTCTGTTTAATTTATTTTCCTAAACAGTGATATTGGCGACTTTCCACTATGTGTGCTTTGGCTGTTTCTTGAGGTAGCCCTGAAAAGAAAACAGACAGACAAACACGCAGGGAACACAAGCACACACACACACACACACACACACACACACACACACACACAAATCAAGTAAACAGGCCAGCCAAAAGGGGAAAGAAAAAAGGAACAGGAAAGAAAAGAGGGGACAGGAATGGAACTAAGAAGGTGGGGTCAGCAACGGCCAGCGATAATGGACAGTCTGAGAGCATAATGCCTGTGAAGGGGGGATATAAGAATGAGATAAGGAAAAACTATCTGGATGGTAAGAATTGAATTAAGCACACAGGGCATAAATGTTGGTCTTTCCCAGACTCCAGAGGCAAAAGGGAGAAATGAAGGAAATAGTAAAATATGAAAGAGAAAACAAGGAAAAAAATCAAAAAATAAAACTACTAGGAAAAGAGAAAATTAAAAATAATTAAAATAGTAAGCAAAAGAGAGTAGCTCTACAGCACGAATTGGCATGGTGTGATAGTTCGGGTCTCAGGGGCTGCTCTCTGAGGTCCACCTTAGTGTTTGAGGGCTGAAAAACGGCGGCGCCCCAAGCCTTGTTCAGACCATGCATTGCCAGCCACTCTCCTGAGACCAACTTTCCTGTGGCATGGGCAGGTCAAATTGTTTTGGTTTTTTAAGTTCTGCCAGGTTTCTAAATCCTCGTCCAGGCACTTTAACAGTGCCGCCACAGTTAAAATGATCTCCCGCAGGCAGGCCGCTTTCTGGCCATGATTGAGTAGGGGAATTGTGGAGCCAGTTTTTCCCTGGCTCCAGCTGAAGTTGGCAGGCTGCCACGCCCAAAAGAGAACAAGCCCGCTGGGGGTGATGGATTTCTCCCTCTGCGCCCAGCATCTCAGTCCCAGGCCAAGGTCTCGCCTCACCAGAGATCATGCTATGAGTGTTTCAGTCTCTCCTTCTCTTTCCCTCGGCTCTCCACCCGGCTACACGACCAGCCCTTGTGTGTCCCCGCATGGTTCTGTGCAGCCTCTGGACTCAGGGCTCTCTGCAGGCCTGGCGACAAGTTTCTGGGCGCTTTCTCTCCCAGCTCTGCTTTGGGCCGGTGCTCCCTTCCCCAGAGTCTCTGGTCCCGGTTTGCACTCAATGAGGCATCCCTGGTGCTGGTATCAAAAAGGGCCTGTGCGCACACCCCCGTTCTTGGAGAACAGAAATTTGTGGCTTTTAATTCTTCTCAGGTTGATAATTGTGGGAGGGTGGAGGTGTACTTCTCGGCCATCTTGCCGCAGGCTCCAGTTACATCATCAAGTCCCCATGTTGTCAGACTAGACACTAGTTCAGAATAAGATGAGCATTACACCACTGCTTTTCCTGGGTCTTCAGCTTGTGATCATAGATCATGGAACTTCTCAACCTATCTAATCTTGTAATCCAATGTGCTTTGGGTTCTGTTCCTCAGGAAGAGATGATTTATTTCTAGTTTAGAGTAATTGACTACATTGCCATTTATTTAAAGTCCTGAGTAGCAAAGTGCCAAGAAGGAAGTGTCAAGTTGTTTGATTGGGACAATAGTTGAGTGAGGATGATGAGGACCTGTGGGATCCTGTGGTCCTAGCTGCACAGTCAGTGCATCTGGGACTCCTTTAATGTTTAGCTGTTTTTCCTTAGGATATCTGAGATTCAATCATGTTTAGGGACAGGAGTAAGCAAGTGCAAGCAACTGTGCCTTTTGTGCATGTTAGTGTAGTTTGCCTATGACAACAAGGTTTCTAATATAAAGATTGAATAGGTAAGGACAGAATCATGTGTCTCAAGAGGCTCCCTGGGGGAAATTACTGTGTGGAAAGGAAGCCCCAGATCCTGACATGAAACCTGCCTTTTACCTCCATCTGCACCTGCTCTAGAGAATACAACCTAGAATTGTGCAGAGTGTGCACCCCCCCTTTTATAGGCAGTTTTGTGTCTGGACTCACAATGACGTGCCTCACTGTGTCTCTTGCACAGAAATTAATGGCGGTGTCCTTGACTCTCAGATTATTCATCTGCAGAGAGATCATGTTCTTGGCATTGTCTCTGGAAATGGTGAATCGGCCCTTCATGGAGTCTGCACAGCTTGTGCTTCCACTACTACTAATATATGAAACCCACTCCAGCCCCTTCTCTAGAGCCTGGTGGACCCAGTGTATCCAGTATTTACTGAAGTCAAATCCGGAGGCTGCACAGGAGAGTCTCAGAGAGCCCCCAGGCTTCACTAGGCCTCCCCAGACTCCACCAGCTGCACCTCACACTGGACACCTGCAGACACAAGACATCCTGATCAGGAAGCTGTCACACATCCATGCTTCTCTCACTCATATCCACTCACATACTCAGTGTCTCGTGTTCGCCAGGAATTACTTTTTCTAAACAGAAACAAGGAAAACCCAGCCAAGCACAAACTCCATAGTGAGATGTCTGTGTCCTGTCCTGATCACAGAATGGGAACACCTGTGACTCCCGGGGCTGGGGCTCCTCTCCCAGCTGTAGGGTCCTGGCTGGGCTGGTTTAATCATCACAGAAAGGGCCCTATTTGCCACCCTTTGACTATATATCAAACTTTAGAGTTAGATTTGATTCTTTAAAAGTGAACGACAGGGCTGGGGGGCACTTCTAGGTCAATTTGTGTAGATGGCACTGTGACAGTATGAAGAATTCTAATCTGTGAACAGTTATATTTGCAGACACGTGCGTATTTTTACTTGTCTTTCATCAAATTAGGTCATTTGCACTATACAAGTATTTTATACTCTTTCTTATTTTTATTTTACACACACATCACCCCCTTCCTCTTTCCCCTCTCCCCTCAACCCTGTTTGTTCTCAGTATTGAAGAGTCTTTTATGGTTTGCCTCCTTCCCCTCTTCAATTATTTCTCCCACCTTTCCCTCCCCCATGGTCCTCTGTTAAGTTTCTTTTGTTAAACTTATGAGTGAAAACATATGGTATCTCTCCTTCTCTGCCTGACTTATTTCACTTAGCATGTCGGCCTCAGTTCCGTCCACATTGCTATGAATGGCCAAATTTCATTCTTTCTCATTGTCATGTAGTATTTCGTTGTATATTTAAGCCACATCTTCTTGATCCATTCATCAGTTGATGGACATTTGGGCTCTTTCCATGATTTGGCTATTGTTGAAAATGCCGCTATGAATATTGGGGTACATGTGTCCCTATGCATCAACACTCCTGTATCCCTTGGGTAAAGCCCCAGCAGTGCTATTGCTACATCCTAGGAGAGTTCTCTTGATAGTTTTTTGAGGAACCTCCACACTGTTTTCCAGAGCAGCTATACCAGTTTATATTCCCACCAACAGTGTAGGAGGGTGCCCATTTACTCCACATCCTCACCAACATCTATAGTCCCTTGATTCGTTCATTTGAGCCCCTCTGACTGGCATGAATTGGTGTTTCATTGAGGTTTTGATTTCTATTTCCCTGATGATGAGTCATGTTGCAAATTTTTTCATGTGTCTTTTTGCCATGTGGATGTCTTCCTTGGAAAAGTGTCTATTCATGTCTTTTGCCCATTTCTTCATTGGATTATTTGTTTTTTGGGTGTTGAGTTTGATAAGTTCTTTTTTTGTTGTTGTTTTTGTTGTTCTTTTTGAGACAGAGAGACAGTGTGTGAACAGAGAAAGGGCAGAGAGTGAAGGAGACACAGACTCTGAAGCAGGCTTCAGTCTCTGAGCAGCCAGCACAGAGCTCGATGTGGGGCTCCAACCTATGAACTGCGAGATCATGACCTGAGCCAACATTGTCTGCTTAAATGACTGAGCCACCCAGGTGGCCCAATAAGTTCTTTATAGATTTGGGGTACTAACCCTTTATCTCATATGTCATTTACAAATATCTTCTCCCATTTTGTCAGTTGTCTTTCAGTTTTGTTTATTGTTTCTTTGCTGTGCAGATGAGGTTCCACTGGTTCGTTATTGCTTTTGTTCCCTTGCCTCTGGAGACATGTCTAGTAAGGAGTTGCTGTGGCCAAGGTCAAAGAGGTTGCTGCCTGTGTTCTTCTCTAAGATTTCAATGGTTTCCTGTCTCACATTTAGGTCTTTCATCCACTTTGAATTTATTTTTGTGTAGGTTGTATGACAGTGATCCAATTTCATTCCAGTTTTATGTTGCTGTCCAGTTTTCCCAACACCATTTTTTGAAGGCACTGTGTTCTTTTACGTTTGATATTTCCTGCTTTGTTGAAGATTAGGTACCATGTAGTTATGCATCCATTTCTGGGTTTTCTAATCTGTTCTATTAATCTTTGTTCCTACTTTTGTCCCAGTACCATCCTGTCTTGATGACTACTTTTAACATTGCAACATAGCATGAAATCCAGACTTGTGATGCTTCTGGATTTTTCTTTTTCAGGATTGCTTTGGGTATTCGGGGTCTTTTGTGGTTCAATGATAATTTTAGAATTATTTATTTTATCTCTGTGAAGAAAGCTGGAATTGCTTGATAGGGATTGCATTGAATATGTAGATTGCTTTGGGTAGTATTGACATTTTAACAATGTTTTTTTATTCTTTCAATCCATGTGCATGGAATATTTTTCCATGTCTTTATGTTTTCTTCAATTTCCTCTATAATGTCCTAGAGTTTTTAGAGTCAGATCCTTTAACTCTTTAGCTACGTTTATTCCTAGGTATCTATCTTATGGTTCTTGGTGTAATTGTAAATGGGATCAATTCCTTGATTTCTCTTTCTCTTCCTTCTTTATTTGTGTATAGAGATGCAACAAATTTCTGTATGTTGACTTTTTATACTGTAACTTTATTGGTTGTATCAGTTCAAGTGGTATTTTTGGTGGATTCTTTCAGATTTTCTCTATATAGTAAAAAATTCAACTCCAAAACATAATAATCCTATTAAAAACTGGGCAGAGGACATGAGTAGACATATTTTTTTTCCAAATAAGACATACAGATGGTCAATAAACACATGAAAATATGCTCAACAGGGAAATATAAATCAAAACTACAATGAAATATCAACTCACACATGTCAGAACAGCTTAACTCAACAATGCAAGAAATAACAGGTTTTGGCGAGAATTCAGAGAATGAGGAGGGCTTTTGCATTGCTGGGGGGAATGCAAACAGGTGCAGCCACTCTGGAAACCAGTATGGAGGTTCCTCAAACAGCTAAGAATATAACTGCCTTTTGATTGAGCAATTGCACTACTAGGTATTTACCCAAAGAATACAAAAATACTAATCTAAAGGGAATTGTAGCTCTATGTTTATAGCAGCCCTATTGAAAACAGCCCAGCTATGGAAACAGCCCAAGTATGCATTGATTGATGAACAAGTAAAGAATATGTAGAATATTGGTAGATAAAGGTATGTAGATGTCAGCCTCGGTTTCTTTCATCTGTGTTTTACAGTTTTCAGAGTATAGATGCTTTAACTCTTTAGGTATCCTATTATTTCTGGTGCAACGTAAACAGGGTAGATGTATGTTAATTAGAATGATAAGAGTAGGCATCCCTGTCATGCTCCTGACAGTAGAAGAAAGGCACTTTTCCCCCCACTAAGGATGATATTTGCTGTGGGGTATTCATATATGGACTTTATGATGTCGAGGTGTTTCCTCTATCCCTTGTTGAAAGTTTATATCAAGAATGGATGCTGTACCTTGTCAACTTATTTTTGCATCCATTGAGAGGATCATATGGTTCTTATCCTTTCTCTTAGTGATGTGATGTATTACATCGATTGATATGTGAATATTGAACCACCCTTACAGCCAAGGAATAAATCCCACTTGATCGTGGTAAATGATACTTTTAATATATTGTTGGATTCGATTTTGCAAGTATTTTCTTGAGAATTGTTGCATGCATGTTCATTAGGGCTATTAGCATGTAAGTCTTCTTTTAGTGGGGCTTAATTGGATTGGAAACCATGTTCATACTGGCCTTGTAGAATGAGTTTGGAAGTGTTCTTTTCATTTCTTATTTTCGAACAGTTTGGGGATACTAGAATATTCTAACCACTTAAATAGAATATTTACACTCTTCTTTAAGTATCTGGTAGAATTCACCTGTAAAGCCATCTAACACTGGACTTTTTTGTGTGTCATATTTTTGGTGACTGATTCAATTTCTTTGCTTATTATCAGTCTGATCAGATTTTCTATTTCCTCCTATTTCAATTTGGGTAGTCTATGTTATTCTAGTAATTTTTCCATTTCTTCCAGATTGCCCAATTTGTTGGCATATAAATTTCCATAATATTTTCTTATAATTGTATTTCTGTGGTGTTAGTTGTGATCTCTCCTCTCAAATCTGTGATTGTATTTTCTTGAGTCCTTTCTCTTTTGTTTTTGCTAAGTCTGCCCTTGGTTTATTATTTTTTAAATTCTTCCAAAAAGCAGCTTATAGTTTCATAGATCTTTTCTACTGTTTTTGTTTGTTTTTATATAATTTAGTTATATTTTTTGAAAATTAATGTATTTAATTTTTTCTTTTTATTTATTTATTTTTAATACTTTATTGTCAAATTGATTTCCATACAACACCCAGTGCTCTTCCCCATAAGTGCCCTCGTCCTGCTCTAATCTTTTTTATTTACCTGCTCCTTCTGGCTTTAGGGTTCATTTGCTGTTCATTTTCTATCTCCTTTCATTGTAAAGGGGTTAAGTCTTTGAGATTTTTCCAGTTTGTTGAGTTTGTTCTGAATTGCCACATACATTTCTCTTCCAACCGCTTTTGCTGCATCCAGATGGTTTGTCATCAACATGTTTTCATTTTCATTTGATTCGGTGTATTTTTATTGCTTCATTAATTTCCTGTATATCTCATTAATTATTTACTGCAATGTTCTTTAACCTCCATGTATTACTGGCGTTTCCAACATTTTTCTTGTGGTTGACTTCAAGTTTCATAGTGTTGTGGTATGAAAATATGCAGGTATGATCTCAATCTATTTGTACTTGTAGAGGGATGATTTGTTACATAATATGTAACAAATCTATTCAGGAGAAAGTTCCATCTGCATTAAAAAAGAATGCCTATTCTGCTGCAGTAGGATGGAATGTACTGTATATATCTGTTAAGTCGATTTGGTCTAGCGTGTCTTTTTTTTCTTTTACACTTTATTGTCAAGTTGATGTCCATATAACACCGAGTGCTCATCCCCACAGGTGCCGTCCTCCATGCCCATCACCCCCACCCCTTCTACCTCTCCCCCTTCAGCCCTCAGTTTGTTCTCAGCATTCAAGAGTCTCTTA
>NC_043704.1:155094390-155114376 GCF_006229205.1 Suricata suricatta
ACTGTCTCAATTTCCTGTAACTCCCCCTTCCCAAAACCCATAAAAACCCTGCTCGGCCCTTATTCGGGGCTCTCAGCATGGTCCACTGTGGTGGTGAAGTCTGTGAGCCCGAGTTCAAGCCTGTAATAAATGCTCTTTGCTTTTGCATATGTGACTCATTCTCCCTGGTGGTCTCTGGTCTTTGAGGACGATCTTGCAATCTGGGCATAACACTTCTAGCAGTGCTATTGCTGGGTCATAGGGGAGTTCTATTGTAAATTCTTTGAGGAACCTCTACACTGTGTTCCAGAGCGTATGCACCAGTTTACATTCCCACCAACAGTATAGGAAGGTGCCCGTTTCTCCACATCTTCGCCTGCATCTATAGTCTCCAAACTTGTTCATTTTAGCTCCAGTGTGTCTTTCAAAGGCATTGTTTCCTTATTGAATTTAAGCTTAGATGATCTGTCCATTGCTGTCCATGGATTATTAAAGTTGTCTATTGTTATTATAGTATTATTATCAATGATTTTCTTTGTGTTTCCTATTAATTGATTCATATATATCAGTGCTTACAGATTTGAGGTATAAATATTTAACGTTATATCTTCTTGTTGGATAGACACCTTTATGATAATATACTGCCTTCAACATTTATTGTAACAGATTTTGGTTTAAAATCTAGTAAGTGTGATATGAGTATAGTACTAAAACTTTCTTTTGATGCCCATTAGCATGATAAATTGTTCTCCATCCCCTCACTTTCAGTCTAAAGGTGTTTTAGGGTGAAAATGAGTCTATTGAATGCAGTGTATAGGATATTGTTTTTTCTCTTAATCCATTTTGATACCCTATGTCTTTTGATTGGAACATTGTGCCCATTTACATGGACTGTGATTATTGATAGATATACACTTACTGCCATTGTGTTACCTCTAAAGTCATTGTTTCTGGAGATATTCTCTATTTCTTTATAGTCTTCGTTGCTTTTAGTCTTCCTTTCCCACTCAAAGAGTCCCGTTTAATATTTCTATCAAGCCTGGATAGAGACCAGGAACTTCTTTGGTTTTTGTTTGTCCGGGAAATCCTATCTTTCCTTCTATCTGAATGACAGCCTTGCAGGATAAAGTATTCTTTGCTTCATATTTTTGAGTTGAGCATGTTGAGGTCATCGTGCAACTCCCTTCTTGTCTGAAGGTTTCTGTGGAGAGATCTGCCACAATCTTTTATCTTCCTTTATAGGCTAACAAGTTATTTTGTTGTGTTGTGTTGCTTTTAGGGTTTTTCTTTACCTATTTTGTCAATTTTACTGCAATATGTCTCAGTGTTGGCACAGTTTTGTTTATTTTTATGGAGTTTTCTGTGCCTCCTAGATGAGGATGTCTGTTTGCTACTCAGATTGTGGGAATTTTCCACTATAATTCACTCAGTTAAAACTTCTTCCATTTTCTCCCTCTCGTCTTCTTCTGGGACTCATGTGTAAAGAATGTTATTACACTTTTTGTAATTGCTGAGTGCCCTCAGTATACGTCTATGATGCAATGTTTTAATTTAATTATTCTCTTCTTTCCTTCTTTATTTAATTATTCTCTTTTATTTTAATTTAATTTAATTATTATTTTAATTTAATTATTCTCTTCTTTCCTTCTTTATTTATCTTCTATGCCAATATTTTCTCTTCTATGTCATTTACTCACACATTTCTGTATCTTTCAGACTTGAGGCCATGCTATCCAATCAGTTTTGCATCTTGGTTACGGCATTTTTAAAAGTTCAGACTGACTTGTTTCTAGGTCTTTTCTATCTGTAGTATGGGTATCCCTCATGTCCTCTATGATTTCCTCAGGCAAAGCTAGTATCCTTATGAGAGTTTTTAAAAATTGTGTTTGAGGCACATTACTTGTATGTGTTTTGATATTATCCCTGCTAATGACTTTTTATCATTTTTCTTTTGGGTTAAATTCCTCCATCATGAAGAAAGTCTATGTTTTGCCCTTCTTGTTTAGAATATCCTGTTATGTTTACTGCTTCTAGCATAGTGGCTTTAGTAAGAAGAGTTCATATACTGTCCAGGGCCTGACACTTCAGGAAGCATTTCTTGTTTGTGTTGTGTGCACCGTACTGTCATGTATTGGCTGCTCTGCTGCAGAGTTTCTCTTTGCTGAGGAGTGTTGGGACCTTGTCCACAGTGTTGTGAGTTTTAACTATGTGAGTTTGGTCTGCTTGTTAAAAGAAGCTAATTCCTATTTCCCCTAGAGCTGAAGCTATGCTTCACTATGTGTTCCGTACACTTGGTGAGTGTAGCGGTTTCTGCTGGTCTTTGAAGGGAGGGGCACACTGCTGCTCTGGTTTCCAGGCACTCTTTCCCCAGTAAAGAAGAACCTAA
This sequence comes from Suricata suricatta, assembly GCF_006229205.1. Lineage (NCBI taxonomy): Eukaryota > Metazoa > Chordata > Mammalia > Carnivora > Herpestidae > Suricata > Suricata suricatta. The sequence continues at coordinate 155,096,756 of NC_043704.1, forward strand.
AGAAAACAGGTGGGGTCAGGGAAGACTTGTTGTTAGAGACTGAGCTCCCATTGGTGGGTGCTGTGCTGCTTGCTGAAGTCTGTACATGTTGATTGGTGGGAGGAAATATGGTCATCAGCCTCCTCTCTAGTCCCTGGAGATGGAGTTCCCACCTAGCCCTGTTCAGGAGGCCTTCACAAAGAGAGACCAATCTGCACTTCTGGGTCCCAGATGTCCGTCAGAACCCTGCCATCACCCTGTCTGTGTCCAAGCCATAGGCCCACCTGGCGGCACAGTACGCTTATGTTTTATCTCAGGAGCTTTAGCTAGATATGAAGATTACAAATTGTATGAACTCAATATGACAGGGACCCCACCTATCCTCGGGAAGAGGGTCTTGCTGCGCTGTGGCAGGAGCTGGTTTGTCCCGGAAGGGCAGTTGCATGAATTCCTGGGGGCTTGGAGGTCATAGTGACAGACAACAAAAAGACAGCATTCATTTAGTTGCTCTCAGCAGGGGCTCCTATTGTAATGAACAGGGAAGTGCAAAGGTGCCTGTCAGCTCTCCTGTCTCATGAGAGGCAGTGCCACCTCTCCCAAATGTACTCAAAGAAGGGAACTGTCAATTCCCATATGACCCAGGGGATCCTCAGACCACAGTACCTCCTATTGGTCTCTGTCCTTCTTCTCTACAGGATCACTGATATGCCCACTAAACTCCACCCAGCCATGGCATGGACTTCTAAATCTTCAGTCTTTGAGCTCCACGTTTACAGGAGATTGCCTGTCCTGGTTAACTTTATGCGTCAGCTTGACTGTGTCATGGGTACCAGATTAACCATTGTTTCTGTGGATGTCTGTGATGTGTTTCTAGAAGAGATTGGCATTTCCATCCATGGCTTCTGTCTGCCTGGGCATCACCCACTCCATTAAGGTTCTGAATAGCATCCAGTGCAGAGGGAGGAAGCGTTCCCTCATTTTTACTTTCCATGTGCATGTTTGAGCAGTTGAGCTGAAACATTGGTCTCCTTCTGACCTTGCACTGAGAATTACATCATCAAGGCCCCATGATCTCAGACTAAATACTGGGTCAGAATGTGATGAGAATTATGCCATGGGTTTTCCTGGGTTTTCAGCTTGTGATGTAGATTATGGATCTTCTCAATCTATTCAATCATGTAAACCAATGTGCTTTGGGTTCTGTTTCTCAGAAACAGATGATTTATTTCTTGTTTAGATAAATTGAGTAAATTGGAATTCATTTAAAGTCCTGGGCAGCAAAGTGCCATGAGGGAAGTGTCATGTTGTTTGTTTGGGACAAGAGCTGGTGAGGATGATGGCAACCTGTGGGATCCTGTGGTGCTAGCTGCACAGTCAGTGCATCTGGGACTCCTGTAAATGTTCAGTTGTTTTCCCTATAATATATATAATTCAATCATGTGTAGGGACAGGAACAAGCAAGTTGAAACAACTGGGTCTTTTGTGCATGTTAGTGTAGTTTGCCTACGACAACAAAACTTCTTATATAAAGAGTGAATAGGTAAGCACAGAATCATGTGTTCATCAGGGCTCCCTGGGGGAAACTGCTGTGTGGAAAGGAAGCCCTAAACCCTGACAGGAAACCTGCCTGTAACCCCCATCTGCACCTGCTCCAGGAAATACAAACCAGAATTGTGCAGAGGGTGCACCCCCTGGTGGCACTGATGCCCTTCTACAGGGAGGTTTCTGTCTGGGCTCACACTGATGTCCCCTCACTGTGTCTTTCGCACAGAAATAAGTGGCCGTGTCTTCGACTCTCAGGTTGTTCATCTGCAGATTCACTGTGTTCTTGGCGTTGTCTCTGGAGATGGTGAATCGGCCCTTCACGGAGTCCGCATAGCTTGTGTAACTTCCATCATAACTAATAACTGAGACCCACTCCAACCCCTTCTGTGGAGCTTGGCGGACCCAGTGCATGGCATAGCTACTGAAGTCAAATCCGGAGGCTGCACAGGAGAGTCGCAGGGAGCCCCCAGGCTTCGCCAGGCCTCCCCCAGACTCCACCAGCTGCACCTCACACTGGACACCTGCAGACACAAGACATCCTGATCAGGAAACTGTCACACATCCATGCTTCTCTCACTCATATCCACTCACATACTCAGTGTCTCGCATTCACCATGAATTACCTTTTAAAACAGCAACAAGGAAAACCCAGCCAAGCAGAAACTCCATAGTGAGGGATCTGTGTTCTGTCCTGATCACAGAATGGAACACCTGGACTCCTGGGGCTGGGGCTCCTCTCCCAGCTGCAGGGTCCTGGCTGGGCTGGTTTAATCAGCACGGAAAAGGCCCTATTTGCATGCCCTTTGACTATATTTCAAACTCTAGACTTAGATTTGATTCTTTAAAAATGAACGATAGGGTTAGGGATTCACTTTTATTTCAGTTTGTGTAGATGGCACTGTGATAATATGAAGAATTTTAATCTGTGAACACAGTTATATTTGCAGGCACATGTGTGGTTTTACTTGTCTTTCATCAGTATAGGTCATTTGCACTATACAAGTAGGTCACACACTTTTTGAAGTTTAGTCCAAAATAATTTATTCTGTGCCATTGTAAATTGTATACTTTTGTTATTTCTTTTGCATATATTACCATTCTGGTGTGAAGAATCACAGCTCTTTTTGCTGTTGTTCTTCCTTTTTTTTTTTTTTTACATTTTAAAATAAAAATTTATTTTTTTCCTGTTATGTTTTATTGTCAAGTTGGCTTTCCTGTAACATCCAGTGCTCATCCCACAAGTGCCCTACTCCATGCCCATCTCCCCCTTCCCTTCTCCGTTCCCCCATCAGTCCTCACTTTTTTCTCAGTATTCATGAGTCTCTCATGGTTTGCCTCCCTCCCTCTCTCCAACCATTTACCTTTCCCTCTCCCCCATAGTCCTTTGCAAGTTTCTCCTCCTACATTTATGAGTGAAACCATATGGTATCTGTTTTTCTCTGCCTGACTTATATCACTTAGTAACACCCTCGAGGTCCGTCCATGTTGCTGCAAATGTCTTTTCTTCCTCATTGTCATATAGTACTCCATTGTATATTTAAACCACCTCTTCTGGATCCATTTATCAGTTGAAGGACACCTAGGCTCTTTTGATGATTTGACTGTTGTTGAAAGTGCCGCTATGAACATAGGGGTACATGTGCCCCTGTGCATCAGCATTTCTGTATCTCTTGGGTAAATCCCCAGCAGTGCCTCTGCTGGGTCATAGGGGAGTTCTATTACTTTTTTTTTTAGGAACCTCCACACTGTTTTCCAAGGCGGCTGTGCCAGTTTACATTCCCATCAACAGTGCTGGAGGGTGCCCGTCGCTCCACACACTTGCCTGCATCTGTAGTCTCCTAATTGTTCATTTTAGCACCAGTGTGTCTCTCAAAGGCATTGTTTCCTTGTTGATTTTAAGCTTAGATTATGTGTCCATTGCTGTCAGTGGAGTGTTAAAGTTGCCTATTATTATTATTGTATTATTATCAATGAGTGTCTTTATGTTTCTTATTCATTGATTCATATATATCAGTCCTTACAATTTTGGGGTATAAATATTTAAATGGAAAAAGATAGTGACAAATGGCATATCAGATAAAGGGCTAGCATCCAAAATATACAAGGAACTCACTAAATTCCATACCCAAAAACGAATAATCCAGTGAATAAATGGGCAGAGGATCTGACAGACAGTTCTCCAAAGAGGACATCCAGATGGCCTACAGGCACATGAAACGATGCACTGCATCACTCATCATCAGGGAAATTCAAATCAAAACCACAGTGAGATACCACTTAACATTGGCCAGAGTGGCTAAAATGAACAAATCAAGAGACTATAGATGCTGGTGAGGATGTGGAGAAACGGGCACCCTCCTACATTGTTGGTGGGAATGTAAACAGGTGAAGCTGCTCTGGAAAGCAGTGTGGAGGTTCCTCAAAAAACTATCAATAGATATCCCCTGTGACCCAGCAATAGCACTGCTAGGAATTTACCCAACTGATACAGAACGGCTGATGCTTAGGAGCTCATGTGCCCCAGTGTTCATAGTGGCACTTTCTATAATAGCCAAATCATGGAAAGAGCCTAAATATCCATCACCTGATGAATGGATCAAGAAGATGTGATATATATACACAATGGAGTACTATGTGGTGATGAGGAAGAATGAAATGTGGCCATTTGTAGCAAAGTGGATGGACCACAAGTGTGTCATGCTAAGGAAATAAGTCAGGCAGAGAAGGACAGATACCATATGTTTGCACTCACAGGTCTAACAGGAGAAACCTAACAGAGGGCCATAGGGAGGGGATTGGGGAAAGAGAGTTGGGGAGAGAGAGGGAATCAAACCATGATAGACTATTGAATACTGAATAAGAACCGAGGACTGATGGGGGAGCAGGAGTGGGGAAGGTGGTGATGGTCATGGAAGGGAGGCATTTGTGTGGGGAAGCACTGGGTGTTATATGGAAACCAAATTCAAAATAAACTATTAAAAAAAAAGAAGAGGTCACATACTGTCCAAAGCCTGACACTTCAGGAAGCATTTCTTGTGGGTGCTGTGTGCACTGTACTGTCGTGTATTGGCTGCTCTGTCCCTCTGATAAGCCCTCTGCAGAGTTTCTTCTTGCCTCCAGCGAGGAGGGTTTGGACCTTGTCCACAGTGTTATGAGTTTTAGCTAGGTGAGTTCTGTCTGCATGTTAAAAGAGGCTAATTCCTATTTCCCTTAGAGCTGAAGTTATGCCTCACACTATGCTCAGTAGACTTGGTGAGTATGAGTGTTAATCTTGATCTTTGGGCGGAGGGGCACACTGTTGCTCTGGTTTCTAGGCACTCTTTCCAAGTTAGGAAGCACCTAAGGAAAGCAGGTGGGGTGGGGGGAAGGCTTGGAGTTAGTGGCTCAGCTCACACTGGTGGGCACTGTGCTGCAGCTGAAGTCTGTCCATGCTGACTGGTGGGAGGAAATACTGGCATCAGCCCACTAGCTACCCTTTGGAGATGGAGTTCCCACCTGCCCTGGTACAGTACTCTTATGTTTAATCTCAGGAGCTATAGCTGGATTTGAAGACTCCAAATTGTATGAACTCAATATGACAGGGATCCCCACTTATCCTCGGGAAGAGGATCTTGCTGTGCTGTGGCAGGAGCTGGTTTGTCCCAGAAAGGCAGTTGCATGAATTCCTGGGGGCTTGGAGGTCATAGTGGCAGACAACAAAAAGACAGCATTCATTTAGTTGCTCAGAGCAGGGGCTCCTATGCTAATGAACAGGGAAGTGCAAAGGTGCCTCTCAGCTCTCCTGTCTCATGAGTGGCGGTGCCACCTCTCCCAAATGTACTCCAATAAGGGATCTTTCTCTTCCCATATGACCCAGGGGATCCTCACACCAGAGTACCTGCTAGGGGCCTCTGTCCTCCTTCTCCACAGGAGCAAGGATATGCCCACCAGTCTCCACCCAGCCATGGCATGGGCTTCTAAATCTTCAGTTTTTTAGCTCCACCTTTACAGGAGGTTGCCTGTCATGGTTAACTTTATGTGTCATCTTGACTATGTCATCGGTACTCGGATTAACCATTGTTTCTGTGGATGCCTGTGTTTCTTTTTGAGAAGAGATTGGCATTTCCATCCATGGCTTCTGTCTGCATGGGCATCACCTACTCCATTAAGGTTCTGAATAGAATCCAATGCAGAGGGAGAAAGCGTTCCCTCATTTTTACTCCCCATGTGCATGTGTGAGCTGTTGAGCTGAAACATTGGTCTCCACCCGCCCTTGTTCTGATAATTATATCTTCATTATTTATTACATTTTGTTATAAATGTTACATTTTTAAAATAGTTTATAAACAAGTTGGTTTCTTTTTGTTTTTCTTTTTTTTAACAGTTTATTTTCAGATTGGTTTCCAGAATACACCCAATGCTTCTCCCCACAAGTGCCCCCCACAATGACCATCGCCCTCTTCCCTCCTTCCCCCTCTCCCTTCAGTCCATGGTACATTTTCAGTATTCAGTACTCTTTCATGATTTGTTTCCTTCACTCTCCCCAGCTCTCTTTCCCACTTCCTCTCCCTATGGTCCTCTGTTAGGTTTCTTCTGTTAGACCTATGAGTGCAAACATATGGTATCTATCCTTCTCTGTCTAACTTATTTCGCTTAGCATGACACACTAGTGGTCCATCCACTTTCCTACAAATGGCCATATTTCATTCTTTCTCATTGCCACATAGTACTCCATTGTATATATATACCACATCTTCTTGATCCATTCATCAAGTGATGGGCATTTAGGCTCTTCCCATGATTTGGCTATTGTTGACAGTGCTGCTATGAACATTGGGGTACATGTACCCATATGTATCAGCACTTCTTTATCCCTAGGGCAGATCTCCCAGCAGTGCTATTGCTGGGACATAGGGGAGTTCTATTGATTGTCTTTTGAGGAACCTACACACTGTTTTCCAGAGTGGCTGTACCAGTTTACATTCCCACCAACAGTGTAGGAGCGTGCCGGTTTCTCTAAATCCTCAACTTCATCTACAGTCTTTTGATTTGTTCATTTTAGCCACTCTGACCATTATGAGGTGGTATCTCAGTGTGGTTTTGATTTGTGTTTCCCTGATATGGTGTTACGCTGAGCGTCATTTCATGTCCTGTTGGCCATCTGTATGTCCTCTTTGGAGACCTGTTTGTTCAAGTCTTCTGTCCATTTCTTCACTGGATTATTCGCTTTTTGGATATGGAGATTAATGAGTTCCTTGTAGAATTGGATACTAGCCCTTTATCTGATATGCCATTTGCCACTATCTTTTCCCATTCTGTCGTTGCCTATTTGTTTTTTATATTGTTTCCTTTGACGTGCAGAAGCTTTTTATCTTGATGCGGTCCCAAAATTCATGTTTATTTTTGATTCCTTTGCCTTTGGGTATGTGTCGAGTAGGAAATTGCTGCAATCGAGGTCAAGGAGGCTATTTTCTGCTTTCTCCTAGGGTTTTTATAGTTTCCTGCCTCACATTTAGGTCCTTTATCTACTTTGTGCTTACTTTTTGTGAATGGTGTTAGAAAATGATCTAGTTTCATTCTTCTATATGTTGTTGTCCAGCTCTCCCCACACCACCTGTTAAAGAGGCTTTTTCTCCCCCATTGGGTACTCTTCCTGCCTCATCAAAGTTTAATTGGCCATACACTTGTGGGTCCAGTTCTGGGTCCTCTCTTCTCTTCCATTGGTCTATTTGTCTGTTTTTGTACCAATGTCATACTGTCTTGATGATGACAGCTTTGTAGTAGAGGCTAAAGTCTGAGATTGTGATGCCTCTTGTTCTGGTTTTCTTTTTCAATATTACTTTGGCTATTCAGGGTTTTTTTGTTGTTCCATATGAATTTAAGATAGCTTGTTCTAGCTTTGAGAAGAATGCTGGCGTGGTTATGATGGGGATTGCATTGAATGTGTAAATTGTTTTGGGTAACAATGGCATTTTAACACTGTTTATACTTCTGACCAATGAGCACCAAATGATTTTCCATTTTTTTGTGTCTTCTTCAATTTCCTTCATAAGTCTTCTATAGTTTTCATCATATGGGTCATTTACATCTTTGGTTAGATTTAATCCTAGGTATTTTATGTTTTTTCGTGCAATTGTGAATGAGATCCTTTTCTCTTTCTGTTGCTTCATTTTTGGTGTATAAATTTGCAACCGATTTCTGTTCATTGATTTTGTAGACTGCGACTTTACTGAATTCACAGATCAGTTCTAGAAGGCTTCTGGTGAAGTCGATTGGATTTTCCATATAGAGTATCATGTCATCTGCGAAAAGTGAAAGCTTGACTGCTTCTTTGCCGATTCTGATGCCTTGTAGTTCCTTTTGTTATCTGATTGCTGATGCTAGAACTTCCAGTAGTATGTTACACAACATTGGTGAGAGTGGACATCCCTCTCATGTTCTTCATCTCAGGGGGAAAGCCCTCAGTTTTTCCCCATTGAGGATGATATTAGCTGTGGGCTTTTAATAAACTGCTTTACTATTGTTTAAATAAGTTCCTTCTATCCTGACTTTCTCAAGGGCTTTTATTCAGAAGGGATGTTGTATTTTCATATGCTTTTTCTGTACCTATCGACAGGATCCTATGGTTTTTATCTTTTCTTTTGTTAATGTGATGTAACGCATTGATGGATTTGCGAATATTGAACCAGCCTTTATCCCTGGAAATAATCCCACTTGATCATGATGGATAATTCTTTTTATATGCTGTTGAATTCAATTTGCTAGTATCTTGTTGAGTATTTTTACATCTGTCTTCATTAAAGGTATTGGCCCATAGTTCTTTTTTTGTTGAGTTTCTGTCTGGTTTAGGAATCTAAGTGGTATTTCCTTCGTGGAATGAGTCCCAAGGTCTTCCTTCCATTTCTGTTTTTTTGGCATAACTTGAGAATAATGGGTGTTAACTCTGCTTTAAGTGTCTGGTAGAATTCCCCTGGAAATACATCTGGCCCTGGGCTTTTATTCCTTCGAAGATTTTTGATAACTGATTCGATTTCTTCATTGGTTTTGAGTCTGTTCAGATTTTCTATCTCTTCCCATTTGAATTTTGGTAGTGCATGTACATTTATGAATTTGTCCATTTCTTCTAGATATTCTAGTTTGTTGTCATATAGTTTTTCATAGTAATCTGTGATGATTGCTTGTATTTCTGAGGGATCAGTTGTAATAGATCCATTTTCATTCATGATTTTGTCTATTTGGGTTAGTCTCTTTTCTTTTTGAGGAGTCTTGCTAGAGATTTATCAATTTTATTTATGTTTTGAAAAAACCAACTCTAGGTTTCATCGATATGCTCGATTGTTTTTGTGGATGATATGTTGTTTATTTCTGCCCTGATCTTTATTATTTCTCTTCTTCTGCTGGGTTTGGGGTGCTCTTGCTGCTCCCTTTCTAGTGTCCTTTGGTGCTGTGTTAGATTTTGAGTTTGTGCTTTTTCTATTTTGCTGATATAGGCCTGGATTGCAATAAACTTTCCACTTAGGACTGCCTTTGCTGTGTCCCAGAGTTTGGATTGTTGCATTATCATTTTTATTTGTTTCCATATATTTTTAAATTTCATCTCTTGCCTGGTTAGCCCAATCATTCTTTAGTAGGGTGGGTTTTAGCCTCCATATTGTCAAAGGTTTTCCAGACTTTTTCCTGTGGTTGATTTCATGTTTCATAGCATTGTGATCTGGAAGTGTGAATGGTATGATCTCAATTCATTTGTATTTATGGAGGGTCGTTTTATGACCCACTATGGGATCAATCTTGGAGTATGTGCCATGAGCACTCTAGAAGAAAGTGAATTCCCTAGCTTGTGGATGCAGAGTTCTAAATATATCTATTAATTCCATCTGTTCCAGTGTGCAGTTCAGGTCCATTTTTTCTTTAGTGATTTTCTATCTGATGGACCTATCCATTGTTGTAAGTGGAGTATTAAAGTCCCCTGCAATTAGCACATTCTCACCAATAAGATTGTTTCTGTTTGTGATTAGTTGTTTTATGTATTTGGGTGCTCCCAAATTTGGTGCATAGATGTTTATAATTGTTAGCTCTTTATGATGTAGAGACCTTTGTCTTTTGTTACTGCCTTTACTTGAAAGTCATTTTCTGATATAAGTATGGCTACTACTGCTTTCTCATGGCGTCCAGTCGCATGGTAGATATTTCTCATCCCCTTTCTTTCCATCTGAAGGTGTCTTCAGGTCTAAGATGAGTATCCTTTAGAAAGCAAATAGACAGTTTTTGGTTTTTGATTCAGTTTGCTACCATTTTGATATGAGCATTCAGACCATTTTCCTTCAGTGATATTACTGAAAAATATGTGTTTAGATATATTGTGTTCTCTGTTTAGTTCATGTTTGTATTGATGTCTCTGGTGTCTTATAGTCCTTCCTACCTTTCTCTCATAGAGTCCCTCTTAGGATTTCTTGCAGGGCTGGTTTTGTGGTGGTGAGTTCTATCAACTTGTCTTTATTTGGGAACACCTTTATCTCTCTTTCTAGTTGAATGACAGGCTTACTGGATAAAGAATTCTTGGTTGCATATTTTTCCTGTTCATTCCATTGAAGACTTCCTGCCATTCCTTTCTGGCCTTCCAAGATTCAGTAGTTGGGTCTGTAACCACTCTGATAGGATTCCCTTTTTATGGTAGGGCCCTTTTATCCTTAACTGATTTCAGAATTCTCTCTTTATCTTTATATTTTGGCAGTTTCACTATGATATGGTGTGATGTAGGTCAGTTCAGGTTTTGTCTTAGGGGAGTTTCATATGCCTCTTGAATTTGAATGTCTTTCTCTTTCCCCAGATTGGGGAAATTGTCGCCTATAATTTGATCAAGCACACCCCTCAGGACCTTTTTCTCTTTCTTCATCTTTAGGAACTCCTATGATACAGATATTTTTCCATTTTGATTATATTACTCAGGTCTTGAATCTCCCTTCATGCTTTTGTGTCAATTTCTCTCTCTTTTTTTCGGCTTCCTCTTTTGCTATAACAGTGGCTTCCTATTCACCTATTCTCTCCTCAGCTTCTTCAATCCGTGGAGTGGCCTCCTCCATTTTATTATTCACCTCATTTATAGCTTTTTGAAGTTCGCTAGTCTTTGTATGAATAGCTTCTCTGATGGCTCCCATGCTTTTTTCAGGCCCCGCAATTAATTTAATGACAACCACTCTAAATTCTTTTACAGTTATGTTGCTTGTGTCTCTTTTGGGCAGTTCTGTAGTTGTGATGTTTATCCTGGAATTTCATTAGAGGAGATATCTTCCTTTTCATCATTTTGCCTAGCTTTCTGTCTCCTGTCAATTTTAAAAGCCCGTTCTGCACTGTGTGCCTGTGAGTATTGCTCTTTTAATGGAGGCTCTTTGACTGTCCAGGGCCTGTCGTTTCAGTAGATGTTCTTTTAATGGTGTCTCTCGGTTTCTCTTGTTATGCTCTGATTAATGTATTTCCCTACTCAGTGATATTTGGGACTTTCCACTATGTGTGCTTTGGCTTGTTTCTTGAGGTAGCCCTGAAAAGGAAAACAGACAGACAAACACACAGGGAACACAAGCATGCAAACACACTGACAGTACAACTAAACAAGCAAGCCAAAATGGGAAAGAAAAAAGGAACAGGAAAGAAAAGAGTGGACAGGAAAGGAAAAAAATGAAGGCAGGGAGACAGGGACAGCCAGAGATAAAGGACAGTCTGAGTGTATTAAACCTGTGGAGGTGGAAGATAAGAATGAGATAAAGGAAAAACTATCTGGATGATAAGAGTTGAATTAAGAACACAGGGCATAAATGTTGGTCTTTCCCAGACTCCTGGGAGGAAAGGGAGAAAAGAAGAAAATATTAAAATAGAAAAGAGAAAAAGAAAAAAATCATAAATAAAGCAAGCAAAAACAAAACAGCCTTCCAGTGACTATGTGCGTGGTTTGATGTAGGTAGTTTGGGTCTCAGGGGCTGCTCTCTGAGGCCCCGCCTCAGTGGTTGTGGGAAGAAGAATGGCGGCGCCCCAACCCCCCTCCGACTGTGCATTGTCAGTCACTCTCTTAAGACCAACCTCCCCGTGCCAAGGGCAGGGCAAATTGTTTTGGTTTTTTAGTCCTTCCAGTTTTCTAAATCCTAGTCCACACACTTTAATGCTGCTACCACAGTTAAAATGAATTCTGGCAAGCGGACAGTTTTCTGGCCAGGATTGGGTGGGGGACGGGGAGCCAGTTTTTCCCTGGCTCTGCCTGAGTTTGGCAAGCTGCCCGCTGAGAAGGACGGATTTCTCTCCCTGTGCCCAGTGGCTCTCAGTACCAGGCCGAGATCTTCCCTCTCCAGAGATCATGCTATGAGCATTTCATCTCTCTTGCTCTACTCCCTGGTTCTCTGCCCGGCTACACTGGGGTCCCGCGAGTGTCCCTGCACGGTTCTGTACCACCTCTGGACTCAGGGCTCTCTGCAGGCCTGGTGCCAAGTTTCTGGGCACTTTCTCTCTCGCCTTTGGGTCTGTGCTCCCTCCCTCAGAGTCTCTGGCCCCAGGTTGCACTCACCCAGGCATCGATGGGGCTGTTATCAATAAGGGGTCTGTGTGCGTACTTCCGTTCTTGGAGAACAGAAGTTATAGATTTTAATTCTCAGTTGATAATTGTGGGAGGACGGAGGTATCAGAGTTCCTTACTTCTCCACCATCTTACTGCCGGCTGAATTACATCATCAAATCCCCATATTCTCAATAGACACTAGTTCAGAATGAGATGTGAATTACACCAATGGTTTTCCTGGATCTTCAGCTTGTGATATTTGATCATGGGACTTCTCAACCTATTTAATCATGTAAACCAATGTGCTTTGAGTTCTGTTCTTCAAGAAATGACATGTCTCTTGTTTAGAGTAATTGAATAAAGCTGTCACTCATTTAAAGTCGTGAGTAGCAAAGTGCCACAAAGGAAGTGTCTTATTGTTTTTTGGGACAAGAGCTGGGTAAGGATAATGAGGAGCAATAGAATCTTGTGGTGCTAGCTGCACAGTCAATGCATCTGGGACTCCTGTAAAAGTTCAGCTGTATTCCCTCAGAATATTTGGGATTCAATCATATTTAGGGACAGGAGTAAGCAAGTGCAAAGAACTGTGTCTTTTGTGCATGTTAGTGTAGTTTTCCTATGACAACAAAATTTCTATTACAGAGAGTGAATAGGTAAGCACAGAATCATGTGTTCATCAGGGCTCCCTGGGGGAAACTGCTGTGTGGAAAGGAAGCCCCAAACCCTGACAGGAAACCTGCCTGTAACCTCCATCTGCACCTGCTCCAGGGAATACAAACCAGAATTGTGCAGAGTGTGCACCCCCTGGTGGTGATGATCCCCTTCTACAGGGAGGTTTGTGTCTGGGCTCACACTGACATCCCCTCACTGTGTCTCTAGCACAGAAATACATGGCCGTGTCCTCAACTCTCAGGTTGTTCATCTGCAGAGAGAGCGTGTTCTTGGCGTTGTCCCTGGAGATGGTGAATCGGCCCTTCACGGAGTCCGCGTAGCTTGTGCTACTTCCACTACTACTAATATATGAGATCCACTCCAGCCCCTTTTCCGGAGCCTGGCGGACCCAGTTCATGCTATAGCTACTGAAGGTAAATCCGGAGGCTGCACAGGAGAGTCGCAGGGAGCCCCCAGGCTTCGCCAGGCCTCCCCCAGACTCCACCAGCTGCACCTCACACTGGACACCTGCAGACACAAGACATTCTGATCAGGAAACTGTCACACACCCACTGCTTCTCTCACTCACATCCACTCACAGACTCAGTGTCTCGCGTTCACGATAAATTACATTTTAGAACAGCAACAAGGAAAACCCAGCCAAGTACAAACTCCATAGTGAGAGGTCTGTGTTCTGTCCTGATCACAGAATAGGGACTCCTGGGACTTCCGGGGCTGGGGTTCCTCTCCCAGCTCTAGGGTCCTGGCTGGGCTGGTTTAATCATCACAGAAAGGGCCCTATTTGCATACCTTTTGACTATATATCAAACTCCATACCTAGATTTGATTTTTTAAATGTGAACGACAGTGTTGGTGAGGCACTGCTAGGTTAGTTTGTGTAGATGGCGCTGTCACAGTGTGAAGAATTCTAATCTGTGAACACAGTTATATTTGCAGGCATGTGTTTGGTTTTACTTGTCTTTCATCAACATAGGTCATTTGCACTATACAAGCATTCTACGTGCTTTTTGAAGTTTAATCCAAAATAATTCATTCTGTGCTATTGTAAATTGTATACTTTTGTTATTTCTTTTGCATATATTATCATTCTGGTGTGCAGAATCACAGCTCTTTTTGCTGTTGTTCTTCATTTTTTTTCACACATTAAAATAAAAAATTACTTTTTTCTTCTATAGTTCATTGTCAAGTTGGTTTTCATTAACACTCAGTGCTCATCCTCATAAATGCCCTACTTCATGCCCGTTACCCACTTCCCACTTCCCTTCCCCCACCATCCCTCAGTTTTTTCTCAGTTTTGAAGAGTCTCTCATGGTTTGCCTCCCTCCCTCTCTCCAACCATTTCCCTTTCCCTCTCCCACATAGTCCTTTGCAAGTTTATCCTTTTACATTTATGAGTGAAACCATATGGTATCTGTTTTTCTCTGCCTGACTTATTTCACTTAGCAACATCTTCGAGATCCGTCCACATTGCTACAAATGCTCAGACATTATTCTTCCTCATTTTCATGTAGTATCCGTTGTATATTTAAACCACATCTTCTTGATCCATTCATCAGTTGATGGGAACCAAGTCTCTTTCCATGATTTGGCTATTGTTGAAATTGCTGTCATGCACATTGGGGTACACGTGCCCCTATGCATCAGCACTCCTGTAAACCTTGGGTGTATCCTAGCAGTGCTATTACTGGGTCATAAGGGAGTTCTATGGTTACCGTTTTGAGGAACCTCTACACTGTTTTCCAGAGAGCCTGCACCAGTTTACATTCCTACCATCAGTGCAGGAGGGTGCCCATTTCTCCACATCCTCACCTGCATCTATAGTCTCCTAATTTGTTCATTTTAGCACCAGTGTGTCTCTCAAAGGCACTGGTTCCTTATTGATTTTAAGCTTAGATGATCTGCCCATTGTTCTCAGTGGAGGGTTAAAGTTGTCTATTATTATTATTGTATTATTTTCAATGAGTTCCTTTATGTTTCTTATCATTGTTTCATATATATCAGTGCTTACAATTTTGGGGCATAAATATTTAAAGTTTTAGATTTTCATGTTGCATAGAACCTGTTATGATGTTATACAGCCTTAATCATCTCCTTTAACAGATTTTGGTTGAAAATCTACTTGGGGCGCTGGGTTGCTGAGTCAGTTAAGCACTGGCTTCAAATCTGGTCATGATCTCACGTTTCGAGCCCCGAGTCAGGGTCTGTGCTGACAGCTATCTCAGAGCCTGGAGCCTGCTTCAGATTCTGTGTCTCCCTCTGTCTCTGACCTTCTCCTTCTCGCAGTGTCTCTCAAAAATACATAAAAAAGCATTAAAAATTGAAATCTAGTAAGTGTGCTATGAGCACAGTACTAAAACTTTCTTTTGATGTCTATTAGCATGATAAATTGTTCTCCATCTCCTCACTTTCAATCTAAGGTGGCTTGTTATGAAAATGAGTCAATTGTATGCAGTGTAGAGAAGGAGATTGTTTTTTTCTTAATCCATTTTGATACCCTGTGTCTTTTGATGGGAACATTTTGCCCGTTTACATTGAATGTGATTATTGATAGATACGAACTAGGTGCCATTGTGTTACCTCTAAAGTCATTGTTTCTGGAGATTTTCTCTTTTTCTTCCTAGTCTTTTTTGCTTTTAGTCTTCCTTTCTGACTCAAAGAGTCCCCTTTAATATTTCTTGCAGGCCTGCATAGAGATAAGGAACTCCTTTGGTTTTTGCTTTTTTAGGTCTTTTCTATCTGCAGCATGGGTATCCCTCATGTCTTCTATGCTTTCCTCAGGCGAAGCAAGTATCCTTATGATCGTTTTTATTTTTTTATTTTTTATTTTTTATTTTTTTTTTTTGTGATAACAGATCAGTTTTAATTCTAGCACCTGAAGCTATACGAGGGTATGCTTTATCAACTTCACGGGGCTGGTGTACACATTCAGTAAAGTGACAACTGTGCAATACCACTTAGTAGCCCACCGTCAGGAACACACTCTGAATTGCTGAACCACAATCTAAAAAATTAAAAACAAAACTCAGAAGCCATACACAGTTATACTAATTGTCAATTCAAAGTTTTACACTTACTACTTGATAGAACAGTCAATATCTAGTACAGGATATCACAAGTGACTTCAGATTCTCAGCCTGTTGTCATCTACGGAGGAGGTTTCTCAAGCAGGTGTGTGACTGGCCAAAGGTGGATGCCACCAGGACCAGGACCGGGATGGCAAGTACAGTGCTACCACAGTTTCTGTAGTTTTCACTGTTTTTTTTTTCTTTGTCAGTTAAAAGTGAACAGTGAGAATTAAATACTTATCTTTACATATACACAAGGTATGCTGTGAAAGCATATTTGCTTCCATATAAAAATACTTATTAACTAGTTTGATAAGAAAATAATGCATAAAAGTATATAGCAAAAACATTAATCATCTCTGAACCCGGAAAGATCAATTCCATATTTTATATTACAAGCAAAAACAGTTTTAGTTTTTTTGAACCCCTTATCCAGAAATACTTGAAAAAGAAGACAGACAGAAATTATTTGTTTTTACTCTCAACATGGCTGTGAAAAGAGTTAACTTAAAAAACCAAGATCACTGAAATACCTAAATCCAGAATAAGTCCAAATATTTGGCCACAAAGAACATGATCATCATCTTTCGGAGTGGAGCTGTAATAAAAGCTTTGCATGCAGTTTTTAATCTATAAACATCACAGGCATTTTGGTATTTTGACCACTGGAAAACAAAGGCTGTAGCATCAGTAAAGGTCTGAGATGTCTCACTTTTGTGGATTCAATTCAGTATACTTAAGGTTAACTAGAGTTGACATCCAAATTTTTAGAGATAGGCAAAAATTCACATTTAAAAACAACTCACGTCTCTATTTAGAGTAACAACAGGCAATATGATTCCAGAAGTTAAAAGTTATTTCACAACCTATGACTTCAGCTTGGCAAACAGCTTAGGTTCCAAAACTGATCCCTCCCTATTAAAATGTAAGCCCTTAAAAAAGAACGTGTCTATGTATACAGATCATAATTTTTAGGAAATCAGATAATCTTTGAAGCAGCCTTAGTGTTTCCTTTAAATGTGTCTTGAAATGACCATAGGATTAGCTTCACGGAAAAGATTAGCCAGCTTCCTGGTCTAAGGCTGCCATGGTGATCATTTGTCTAAGGCTAGAAAGGTACCAACAGGGTGAGACGTAAACCATAGGAGAGGCGGAGAACACGAAGGTTTTCCTGGCAGTTGGTAGCTAAGATTCAAGGGATTCTTAGAAAATGACACAATGGCAGCCTTTCTTGTCTTTTTCTTTCCGAGTTGGTTCTGGTGAAGAAGGACATTCCTGCTCTTGAATTTTCCTTATAACCCGGACAAGTTCCTGGAAAGCTGGATCTACATTCATCCTAGTCTTTGCTGACGCCTCCGAGTATGTTACCTTAAGCTGTCGTGCTAACTGCTGTTCTTCTTCCCGTGTTACCTGTCTTTGATGATCCAGATCTGCTTTATTACCAATTAAAATCATTGGAAACTCCTCCCGCTCCTTCACTCTGAGAATCTGTCTTTGAAACTTATAGATTTCCTCATAATTGCCTCGATCTGTGACTGAGAAAACCAACAGGCAGCCCTCGCCGGTTCTCTTACACTGTTCTCTCATAGCTCCAAACTCTTGTCCTGCCGTATCCAGAATATCTCGCTGGGTTGCTCTGTCATCTGTCACACACTGCTTTGTGTAGGCGTCCTCGACGCTTGGGTCATAATCCGTCACAAAATAGGACTGGATGAACTGGATGCTGAGCGCTGACTTGCCCACGCCGCCTCCGCCGACCCCCACGAGCCGGTACTACTGGCCAGAGCCGTGCCGCCCGCCGGCCGCGGCCATGGGGACGCCGCCCAGCCGCCGCCTGCCCT
>NC_043704.1:155114476-155133503 GCF_006229205.1 Suricata suricatta
GCCTGCCCTAGGCCCGGCTCCGGGGACGTGTGCGGCCGGCGGGCTGCGGGCGAGCGGCGGGCGGGAGTCCGGGGAGCCGGGAGCCGCTGGGAGGGCCTCGGGGGGCCAGGGGCGACAGCGGCCCGGGGCGCGCTCCTCCACACGTCTCCGCAGCGTCTGCTGAACGCTGTCTCCGGCGCTGCTACAAAATCTGCTGGTTTTTAAAAAGTCTGATTGAGGCACATTACTTATATGTGTTTTAATAATATCCCTGGAAATGACTTTTTATTGTTTTTCTTTTGGGATAAATTCCTCCATCATAGCGGATGTCTGTGTCTCTCTTTTCTTTGGGGCTTAGAATATCCTGTTATGTTTTCGGCTCCTAGAGAAGTGGCTTTATTAAGAAGAGTTCACATAACGTCCAGGGCCTGACACTTTCTTGTGGGTGCTGTGTGCACTGTGCTGTCGTGTATTGGCTGCTCTGTCCCTCTGGTCAGTCCTCTGCAGAATTTCTCCTTGCCTCCAGTGAGGACCTTGTCCACAGTGTTGTGAGTTTTAGCTAGGTGAGTTTGGTCTGCTTGTTAACAGAGGCTAAATGCTATTTCCCCTAGTGGTGAAGCTGTGACTCACTACATGGTCCATAGACTTGGTGAGTGTAGGGGTTTATGCTGGTCTTTGGGGGAGGGAAGCACTGCTGTTCTGCTTACCAAGCAGCCTTCTAAGTAAGGAAGCACCTAAGGAAAGCAGGTGGGTGTGTGATGGATTGGTGTTATGGGCTCAGCTCCCGCTGGATGGCGCTGTGCTGCTGGCTGAAGTCTGTCCATGCATATTGGTGGGAGGAAATATTGGCATCAGTCCACTCTCTAGTTTTTGGAGATGGAGTTTCCATCCACCCCCCATCACAGTACACTTATGTTTTATCTCAGGAGCTCTAGCTGGGTTTGAAGACTCCAGATTGTATGAACCAATATGACAGGGATCCCCACTTATCCTCTGGAAGAAGGTTCTGCCTGGTTTGTCCCAGAAGACAGTTGCAGAAACACCTGGGGTTTGGAGGTATAGTTACAGATTTAAAAAAAAAAAAAAAAAGAGAGAGCATCCAGTTAGCTGCTCTCACTAGGGGCTCCTATACTAATGAACAGGGAAGTGCCAAGGTGCCTGTCAGCTCTCCTGTCTCATGAGAGGCAGTGCCACCTCTCCCAAATGCACTCCATGAAGGGAACTGTCTCTTCACATATGACCCAGGACCACAGTGTCTCCTATGGGCCTCTGTCCTCCTTCTCCACAGGAGCACTGATATGCCCACCAGACTCCACCCAGCGATGGCATGGGCTTCTGCAGCTTCAGTCTTTTAGCTTCATGTTTACAGGAGGTTGACTTGTCCTGGTTAACTTTATGTGTCATCTTGACTGTGTCATGGGTTCCCAGATTAACCATTGTTTCTGTGGATGTCTGTGATATGTTTTGAGAACAGATTGTCATTTCCATCCATGGCTTCTGTCTGCATGGGCATCACCCACTCCATTAAGATTCTGAATAGAATCCAGTGCAGGGGGAGGAAGTATTCCCTCATTTTTACTCCCCATGTGCATGTGTGATCTGTTGAGCTGGAACATTGGTCTACTCCTGCCCTTGTTCTGAGAATTACATCATCATTTTTAAGGTAAAATTTGTTATATGTATATTTCAAATTTTAGTTTCCTTTCTTTTTTTCAAAAATAGTTTATTACCAAGTTGGTTTCCATATTACACCCAGTGCTCTTCCCAACAATTGCCCCTCTCCATGACCATCACCCCCCTTCACTTCTGTTCTCCCTCTTCAACCCTCAGCTCATACTCAACATTCAAAAGACTCTAATGATTTGCCTCCCTCCCTCTCCCCTACTCTTCCCCCAGCCTTTCCCCTTCCCATTGTCCCCTTATAGGTTTCTCCTGTTATACCTTTTATTGAAAACATATGGTATCTTTCATCTCTGCTTGACTTATTTCACTTAGCAAGACACCTCATAGGTCCATCCATTGTGCTGCAAATTTCCTGCTTTCATTCTTTCTGATTGCCATGTAGTATTCCATTGTGTGTGTATGTATATATATATATTTACCACCTCTTCTTGATCCATTCATCAGGTGATGGACATTTAGGCTCTTTCTATGATTTGGCAATGGTTGAAAGTGTCGATATGAACATTGGGGTTCATATGCCACTATGTGTCAACACTTCTGTGTCCCTCGGGAGGACCCCTAGCAGTGCTATTGCTGGGTCCTAGGGGGGTTCTATTGATAGTTTTTGTGGAACCTCCACACTGCACCAGTTTACATTCCCACTAAAACTGCAGGAGGGAGCCTATTTCTCCACATCCTCACAAACATCTGTGGTCTCTTGATTTGTTCATTCTAGCCACTCTGACTGGTGTGAGGTGGTATCTCAGAATGGTTTTGATTTCTATTTCTCTGATGATGAGTGATGCTGAGCATCATTTCATGTGCCTGTTGGCCATCTGGATGTCCTCTTTGGAGAAGTGTCTGTTCAGATCTTCTGCCCATTTCTTCACTGGATTATTTGTTATTCAGGTATGGAGTTTAGTGAGCTCCTTGTATATTTTGGATACTAGCCCTTTATCTGATATGCCATTTGCCACTATGTTTTCCCATTCTGTTGGTTGCCTATTAGGGTTTTTTTTTTTTTATCTTTTCCTTTGCAGTGCAGAAGCATTGTATCTTGATGAGGTCCCAATAGTTCATTTTTGTTCTTGATTCCATTGCCTTTGGGGATATTTAGAGTAAGAAATTGCTGCGATTGAGTTCAAGGAGACTATTTTCTGCTTTCTCCTCTAGTGTTTTTATGGTTTCCTGTCTCACATTAAGGTCCTTTATGCTTTTTGAGTTTATTTTTGTGAATGCTGTAAGTAAGTGGACTAGTTTCATTCTTCTGCATGTTGCTCTCCAGGTCTCCCCACACCACCTGTTAAAGAGACGGTCTTTTATCCATTGGATATTCTTTCCTGCTTTGTCAAGGTTTAATTGGCCATGCATTTGTGGGTCCAGTTCTGAGCTCTCTATTCTTTTCCACTGGTCTATGTGTCTGTTTTTGTGCCAATATCATTCTGTCTTGATGATGACAGCTTTGTAGTAGAGGCTAATGTCTGAGATTGTGATGCCTCCCATTTTGGTTTTCTTCTTCAATATTACTTTGGTTTTTCGGGGGTTTTTGTGGTTCCATACGAATTTTAAAATAGTTTGTTCTAGCTTTGAGAAGAATGTTGGTGCAACTTTAATGGGGATTGCATTGAATGTGTAGATTGCTTTGGGTAATAATAACATTTTGAGAATGTTTATTCTTCTGATCCATGAGCACGAAATGCTTTTCATTTCTTTTTGTCTTCTTCAATTTCCTTCATAAGTCTTCTACATTTTTCAGCATACAGGTCCTTTACATCTTTGGTTAGGTTTATTCCTAGGTATTTTATGGTTTTTGTGCAATTGTGAAAGAAATCTGTTTCTTTATTTATCTTTCTATTGCTTCATTTTTGTTGTATAAAAATGAAGCTGATTTCTCTACATTGATTTTGTAGCCTGCGACTTTAATGAATTCACGCATCAGTTATAGAAGGTTTCTGGTGGAGTTGATTGGATGTTCCATGTAGAGTATTATGTCATTTGCCAAAAGAGAAAGTTTCACTTTTTCCAGGCCACTTCTGATATCTTTTATTTCCTGTTGTTGTCTGATGCTGATGGAAGGGATTCCAGCATGATGTTGAACCACAGTGGTGAGAGTGGACATCCTTGTCATGTTCCTGATCTCAGGGGGAAAGTTCTCAGTTTTTCCCCATTGAGGATGATATTTGCTGTGAGCTTTTCATAAATGGCTTTTATGATATTTAAGTAAGTTTCGTCTATCCTCACTTTCCCCAGGGATTTTTTTTATTTTTAATAATTTATTACCACATTGATTTCCATATAACACCCAGTGCTCTTTCCACAAGCGCCCTTCTCTGTGACCATCAACCCTCATTCCCTTCCACCCTCCCTCTTAAGCCCGCAGCTTTTGTTCAGTATTCAAGAGTCTCTCATGATTTGTCTCACTCCCTATCACTAGCACTTCTCCC
Organism: Suricata suricatta; assembly: GCF_006229205.1. Taxonomy (NCBI): domain Eukaryota; kingdom Metazoa; phylum Chordata; class Mammalia; order Carnivora; family Herpestidae; genus Suricata; species Suricata suricatta. Next base: position 155,118,562 of record NC_043704.1, read on the forward strand.
ACCCCCCACTTTACCCTTCAAATGGTCCCCCTGTTAGTTCCAGGGTTTTTAAAGAAATTATGCTGATTTTCCTCAAATGCTTTTTCCTGTATCTATCATCAGGATAAATGGTTTTTATCTTTTCTTTTTTTAAGGTGATGAAGCACATTGATGGATTTGCTAATATTAAACCATCCCTATTATCCAGTAATGAATTCCACTAGATTATGGTGGATATCTTTTTTTACATGCTATTGATTCAATTTGCTAGTATCATATTGAGTATTTTTGCATCTGTATTCATCATGGATATTGGCCGGGGGTTCTCTTTTTTGTTGTTGTGGGGTCTCTATTTGGTTTTGGAATCAAAGTCGTGATGGCTTCATAGCATTAGTCCAGAAGTTTTCTTTCTATTTCTATTTTTGGAATAGTTTGAGAAGAATGGGCATTAACTCTGCTTTAAATGTCTGGTACAATTCCCCAGGAAAGCCATAGAGCCCAGGGCTCTTATTTGTTGGGAGATTCTTGATAACTGATTCCATTTCTTCACTGGTTATGGGTCTGTTCAGATTTTCTCTCTTCCCATTTGAATTTTGGTAGTGCATGTGTGTTTAGGAATTTATCCATTTCTTCTGGGTTGTCCAGTTTATTGGCATATAATTCTTCAAGGTATTCCTTGATAATTGTTTGGAAATCTGCGGGATTGGTTGTAATAGACCTCTTTTCATTCATGATTTAGTCTATTTCAGTGCTGTCTCTTTTCCTGGCTAGAGTCTTATCAATTTTCTTTATTTTATCAAAAAGCAACTCTTGGTTTTATTGCTCTGGTCAACTGTTTATATTTATTTTTTGGATTCTATGTTGTTTCTTTATGCTCTAATTTTTATTATTTCTTTTCTTCTGCTGGGTTTGGGGTGCTCTTGCTCTTTTCCTTCTAGTTCCTTTAAGGGCTCTTTTAGATTTAGATTTTTGCTTTTTCTAGTCTCTTGAAATATGCCTGGATTGCAATACACTTTCCTCCTAGGTCTGCTGTTGCTGCATCCTAACGAATTTGGGTTGTTGTAGTTTATTTTCATTTGTTTCCATATATTTTTAAATGCCTTCCCTAATTTTATGATTAGCCCAATCATTCCTTAGTAGGGTGGTCTTTAACCTCTATGTTTTCGGAGGTTTTCTAGACTTTTTCCTGTGATTGATTTCAAGTTTCATAGCTTTGTGATCTGACAGTGTGCATGGTATGATCTCAATTCATTTATATTAATGGAAGGCTGATTTGTGACCCAGTATATGGTGTGTCTTGGAGAATATACCAGGTGCACTCGAGAAGAAAGTGAATTTCATAGCCTCAGGATGTAGAGTTCCAAATATATCTATGAAATCCATCTGTTCCAATGTGTCATTCAGGTCCATAGTTTTCTTAGTGATTTTCTTTCTAGTTGATCTATCTATTGTTGCCAGTGGAGTATTAAAATCTCCTGCTATTAGCACATTCTTATCAATAAGATTGTTTCTGTTTGTGATTAATTGTTTTATGTATTTGGGTGCTTCCGCATTCAGTGCATAGCTCTTTATAATTGTTAGCTCTTCCTGATGGATAGACCCTGTAATTATTATATAATGTTTTTCTTCATCTCTTGATACTGCCATTAATTTAAATTCCAGTTTGTCTGATATTAGTATGGCTACTCCAGATTTCTTTTGACTTCGAGTCACATTATAGATATTCCTCCATCCCCTTACTTCCAATCTAAAGGTGTCTTCAGGTCTAAAATGAGTCTCTTGTAGAGAGAAAATAGATGGATTTTGTTGTTTTATCCATCCTGCTATCCTGTGTTGTTTGATTGGAGCATTTAGTTCATCTATATTCAGTGTTTTTATTTAAAAATATGGGTTTAGAGTCATTGTGTTTCTGTAGGATTCATGCTTGTAGTGGTGTCTCTGGCCTTGCGTTTTTACAATATTTCCCTCATAGATTTACTCTTAGGACTTTTTGAAGGGGTGGTTTAGAGGTAATTAATTCTTTAAATTTTTGTTTATTTGGGAAAACCTTGATCTCTCCTTCTATTCTGAATGACAAGTTTGCTGAACAAAGGATTCATGGCTGCATAGGTTTTCTGTTCATCCCATTGATGATTTCCTGCCATTCCTTTTTGGCCTTCCAAGTTTCAGTAGATATGTCTGCAACTACTCTGATAGGTTTTCCTTTGTATGTCAGGGCCATTTTATTTCTAACTGCTTTCAGAATTCTTTCTCTATACTTATATTTTGCCAGCTTCACTATGACATGTCGTACCAAAGGCCAATTCAAGTTATGTCTGAGGGGAGTTTTCTGTGCCTCCTGGATTTCAATGTCTTTCCTTCTCTAGATTTGGGATGTTCTCGGCTATAATTTGATCAAGCACCTTCTCAAGACTTTTTCTCTTTCTTCTTCAGGAATTTCTGTGATATGGATATTGTTCCATTTGAACAATCTCAATTCTTGAATTATACTTTTGTGCTCCTGGATCAATTTATCAATAACTTCGTTGACATATTCCATGCTTTTTCCAGCCCAACTATTTATTTTATGACAATTTTTCTAAATCTTTTCTGCTTTATGTTGTTTATATCTGTTTTGAGCAAGTCAGTAGCTGTAACTTCTTCCTGGAATTTCTTTAGAGGAGAGTTCTTCTGTGTCACCATTTTCATTAGCTTTCTGTCTCCTGTCAGTTTTAGAAGTTTGTGATGCTCTCTACATCTGTGACTATTGCTATATTTAAGGTAGCTCATATACTTTCCAGGGCTTGTCTGTTCAGGAAGTTATGGTGTCTCTTGGTTTCTCTTGTTGTGCCTTTGGTTATTTTATTTTCCTTTTCAGTGATATTTGGCACTCTCCACTATGTGTACTTTGGTATGTTTCTTCAAGTAGACCTGAAAAGGAAAACAGACGGACAAACACACTGGGAACAAAAGTATGCAAACACAGACACAAATCAAACAAACAAGCCAACCATAAGGGGAAAGAAAAAAAGAGAAAAAAAGTGGGGGTGAAAAACAATGAAAGAAAAATACAGTGTAATGGCATAAAACCAGAAACCCCACCTTCAAATAAAGGGTAGCATGGAGGCAGGGCTGTTGGAAAAGACTATAACAAGAGAGAAGTGACAGGTGTGGAGAGGAAGTGAAATTGAACGTTGATCTGGAAGAAGGACTAAAGGATTTAATTCAGAGAAGAAATAGGAGAATACGGTAGGAGATGAGGAGAAAAAGAACGAAGGCAATGTTACTGAGAGAAGCTAAACTGTCTGGTTATTCCCAAGAGAGAGTCAGAGAAAGGAAGATAGCATAAAGAGACTGGATTAAGTATGACTATTTAGGCAAACCAATGTCCTGCATTCCCAGTCCAGCAAAGTAAAGAAATAAGAATTAAATAAGGGAAAATATATCTAGGTAGCAAGAATTGATCTAATCTTGGCAATGCATCAGTGTTGGTCTTGCCCGGGCTCTGGGGAAAAAAAAAAGGCAGTTCAGCAGCGCAGATGGGCATGCTTTGATGTAGATGGTTCTTGCCTCCACCGTGGGTTCTGGGGCTGCTCCCTGAGGCCCATCCTTGGTGGTTTTGGGGAGAACAATGGTGGCGTCACAGTCTCTTCTGGAGCCATGGATTGCAATCCACTCTTCTGGGTCAGATTTCTCTGTACCTCAGGAATAGCCAAGGTGGGACAAGTTGTTTTTCCAAGCCCCACCTTGTTTCCAGATCCTAGTACAAGCACTTTAATGATACCACCCTAAATGTACTCCCACAGGTGGGAGGTTTCTTATCCAGCTATCTAGGAGGAGAAGTAGGGGAGCAGTTTCTTTTGGTACTGCCTGGAATTAGGGCGCTGAGATCAAGGAATATGCACCAGTTAGAAAGGAAGGATCTCTCCTCCTGCACCCTGCAGTTATCTATGGGATGATAAGATCCCTCTCCACCCCGGGCTGAGGTTCTTCTCTTCACCAGAAACAACCCTGTGAGCATTTGCAGCCTCTATTTCTCTTCCCATTGTATCTATGTGGTTCTGTGTGGCTCTTTGCAGAGGAGACTCCCTCTTCTTTGAGCCTCCAGTCCTGGCCAATTTTTTCTTCCCCAGTTCACACCCATGCAACTATGAGGCTGTCTTCTTAGAGGACTCTGTCACTTTTCCTCCCAGAGTCTTGTGCATCAGAGTACTGTGACTTCAGTCCAATTTTGATTAATAGATACAGGCAGGTGAAACGTATAGAGCTCCCTTCTCTCCCGCCATCTTGCCTCTCTCATGGGACTCATTATATACCTGGAGACACCTTCAGATTGAACCTAAGGGGATGGAGAAATATCTATCATGCGACTGGAAGCCAAAAGAAAGCTGGAGTACCATACTTATATCAGACAAACTGGACTTTAAATTAACGGCAGTAACAAGAGATGAAGAAAAACATCATACAATAATTACAGGGTCTACCCCTCAGGAAGAGCTAACAATTATAAAGATCTATGCACAGAATTTGGAAGCACCCAAACACATACAATATTTAATCACAAACAGACACAATCTTATTGATAAGAATGTGCTTATCACAGGGGATTTTAATACTCCACTGACAGCAATGATAGCTAAACTAGTCAGAAAATCACTGAGGAAACAATGGATCTGAAAGACATATTGGAACATATGGATTTGACAGATATATGTAGAACTCTATATCCTGAGGTTAGGGACATCACTTTCTTCTCGAGTTCACATTGTACATTCTCCAAGATAGACCACATACTGGGTCATAAAGCAAGCCTCCATAAACATAAAAGAATTGAGATCATACCATGCACACTGTCAGATCACAATGCTATGAAACTTGAAATCAATCACAGAAAAAAGTCTGGAAATCCTCCAGACACATAGAGGTTAAAGACAACCATACTAAATAATGATTGGGGCAATCAGGCCATTAGAGAAGAAATTTAAAAAATATATGGAAGCAAATGAAAATAAAACTACAACAGTCCAAACTTCTTGGGATGCAGCAAAGGCAGTCCTAAGAGGAAAGTATATTGCAATCCAGGCCTACTTCAAGAGACTAGAAAAGATGCAAATTCAAAATCTAACAATGTACCTAATGAAACTAGAAGGGGAGCAGAAATAGCACCCCAAACCCAGTATAAGAAGAGAAATAGTAAAGAACAAGGTAGGAATAATCAATATAGAATCCAAAACCACAGGTGAACAGATCAATGAAACTAAGAGTTGGATGTTTTTAAAAATCAGCAAAATCGATAAGCCTCTAACCAGACTTCTCAAAAAGAAAAGAGAGAGCACCCAAATAGACAAAATCAGGATGAAAAGGGATCTATTACAATCAATTCCTCAGAAATACAAGCAATTATCAGGGAATACTATGAAAAATTATATGCCCAAAACTGAACAACATAGAAGAAATGGACAAATTCCTAAACACACATACTACCAAAATTTCAACGAGAAGAGATAGAAAATCTGAACAGACTCATAACTAGTGATGAAATTGAATCAATTATCAACAATCTCCCAATGAATAAGAGCCTTAACTAAATGTTTTCCCAGTGGAATTTTCCAGACATGTAATGCAGAGTTAATACCCATTCTTTTCAACCTATTACAAATAATAGAAATAGAAGGAAAACCTCCAGACTCGCTCTATGAAACCAACATCACTTTGATTCCAACACCAGACAGACACCCAGCAAAAAAATAGACATCCAGGCCAATATCCGTGATGAATACAGGAAAAAAAAAACCCACTCAATAAGACACTAGCAAATCGAATTCAATGGCATATAAAAAGAATATCCTCCATGATAAAGTGAGATTCATTTTTGGGTTATAGGGCTGGTTCAATATTTGCAAATACATTAATGTGATACATCATGTTAAGGAAAAAAAAGATTGGGGCGCCTGGGTGGCTCAGTCGGCTAAGCCTCCGACTTTGGCTCAGGTCAGATCTCATGTTCGTGGGTTTGAGCCCCACGTCAGGTTCTGTGCTGACAGCTCAGAGCCTGGAGCCTGCTTCCGGTTCTGTATCTCCTTCTCTCTCTGCCCCACCCCCTCTCATGCTCTGGCTCTCTGTATCAAAAATAAATAAAACATTTAAAAAAAAAGAAAAGATAAAAGCTATATGATCCTTTCTATAGATAAAGAAAAATCTCTGAACAAAATAAACTACTTTTTTGACTTAATAAAAACCCTGGAGGAAGTCGGAATAGAAGGGACTTGTATAAACATCATAAAAGCCACTTATGACAAAACCACAGCTAATATCATCTTCATTGGGGAAAAACAGAGCTTGTCCCCTGAGATCAGGAACATGACAAGGATGTCCACTCTCACCACTGCTGTTTAACATCATGCTGGAAGCCCTAGCATCAGCAATCAGACAACAAAAGGAAACATTGCTGTTTCTTTTTTATTAATCCTTGAGAGACAGAGAAAGACAGTGGGAGCAGGGGAGGGTCAGAGAGAGAGGCAGATACAGAATATGAAGCAGGCTGCAGGCTCTGAGCTGTCAGCACACAGCCTGATGCAGGGCTCAAACCCACGAATTGTGAGATCATGATCTGAGCCAAAGCTGGACGCTTAACCAACTGAGCCACCCAGGCGTCCCTAAAATAAATAAAAGGCATCAGAATTGGCAAAGATGAAGTCAAACTTTCACTTTTCATGGATGACATGATACACAAATGGATAACCTGACAAACTCCGCCAAAGGCTAGTAAATCTGGATCCATTAATTCAGCAAAGTTGCAGGGTACAAAACCAACTTACAGAAATTTGTTGCATTTTTATATACCAATAATGTAGCAACAGAAAGAGAAATAAAGAATCTTATCCAATTCAAAATTGCATGAAAAACCATAAAAACACCTTGGAATAAACCTAGCCAAAAGTGTAAAATATCTGTATGATGAAAACAATAAGTAAAGTATGAAGAAAATTGAAGAAGACACAAAAAAATGGAAAAACATTCCATGCTCATGGATCAGAAGAATAAATATTGTTAAAATGTCATTATTAACCAAATCAATCTACAAAATCAATGCAATCCCAATCACAATTGCGTCAGCATTCTTCTCAAAGCTAGAACAAACTATCCTAAAATTTATTTAGAACCACAAAAGGCCTTGGATAGCCAAAGTAATACTGGATAAGAAATCTGAAAATTGAGGCATCACAATCCCAGACTTTAGCCTCTACTACAAAGATGTCATCATCAAGACAGTATGGTAGTGGCACAAAAAAACAGACACGTAGACCAATGGAATACAACAAGGAACTAAGAATTTGACCCACAAATGTATGGCCAGTTAATCTTTGACAAGGCAAGAAAGAGTATCCAATGGAAAAAAGGCAGTCTGTTTAGCAGGTGGTGCTGGCTGAGCTGTACAGCAACATGCAGAAGAATAAAACTAGACCACTTTCTTACAACATACACAAAAATAAACTCAAAATGGTTGAAGGCCCTGATTGAGATACAGGAAACCATCAAAACCCTAGAGAAGAAAGCAGGAAACAATCTCCTTGACTTCAACCACAGCAATTTCTTACTCGACACATCTCCAAAGGCAAGGGAATCAAGAACAAATATGAACTATTGAGATTTAATTAAAATAAAAAGCTCTGCACTGCAAAGGAAACAATCAAGAAAACTAAAAGGCAATCGACAGAATGGAAATTGACAGTGGCATATGACATATTGGTTAAAGGGCTAGTGTCCAAAATATATTAGGAACACACCAAAATCCACAGCCAAAAGACAAATAATACAGTGAAGAAATGGGCAGAAGACACGAAGAGGCACTTCTTTAAAGAGGACATCCAGATGGGCAACAGACATATGAAACAATGTTCAGCATCACTCATCATCAGATAAATACTAATCAAAACCACACTGAGATACCCCCTCATGGTTGTCAGAGTGGCTAAAGTGAACAAATCAAAAGACTATAGATGCTGGCGAGGATGTGGAGAAATGGGCACCTTCTTACATAGTTGGTGGGAATGTAATCTGGTGCAGCTGCTCTGTTAAACAGTGTGTAGGTTCCTCAAAAAATTAACAAGAGACTCCCCTATGACCCAGCAATAGCACTACTAGAAATATACCCAAGGGATACAGAAGGGATATTGCATAGCGGCACATGTACCCCAATGTTCACAGCAGCATTTTCAACATTAACCAAATCATAGAAAGAGCCTAAATGTCCATCAACTGATGAATGGATCAAGAAGATGGTGTTTATATATACAATGGAATACTACATGGCAATGAGAAAGAATGGATTCTGGCCATTTGTAGCATCTTGGATGGGCCTCGAGGGTGTCATGCTAAGTGAAATAAGTCAGGCAAAGAAGGACAGATACCGTATGTTTTCACTCTTAAGTGTAACAAGAGAAACTTAACAGAAGACTATGGGGGAGTGGATGGGGGAAAATATTTGGGGAGAGGGAGGGAGGCAAACCATGAGAGACTCTTGAATATGAGAACAAACTGACAACTGATGGAGGAGAGGGAGAAGGGAAGTGGGGTGATGGGCATGGAGGAGGGCACTTGTGAGGAGGAGCACTGGGTGTTACATGGAAACCAACTTCACAATAAAGTATAAAAGAAAAAAGGAATCAAATGTACAAATAGTTTACAATAATATAACTGAGTATTTCTCACTCATGATGCACAGCAAAACAAGAAAGCACAGTTGAGATAAATATCCAAATATGATTGTTTTTTGGAAGAATTCAGTGATAATACTGGTAAAGGAGAGAGACTTTGAGGGTCTGTACACCCGCGGCTTCTTCCCCAGGTTCACCTGATTTTCCACCCCCACCCTGAGCAGAGTCACAAGGAGGCAGATGTGTTCGATTGATAATTGATCTGACACATCCTGGAATGTCTGAGGTACACACACAGGATGACTGACAACATAAGGAGAAGAACCCAAATTGGATTTGCTCTTCTCGAGAAAGACCCTCCCAAATGGCGTCATGATCAGTAAAGGAGTGGTCCTAACCTGCATCCAAAGGGCACAATTTCCCCCCAGGGACCGAGGTCTGGTTTCAGGTGCAGACCCTTGGGATGTCACAAGTATGTGTGGACACTAAGTGCAAGAGCACTTCCTGTGTTTCCTCTGAGGTTCGGGTCATTCCGGGTTTCAGGCAGGACACTGCATTCCCTGTCCATCAGAGCCTCTTGTCCCTCATGGCACCACCTCATCTTTCCCAGACGAAGCATGAAGGCACGGGGAGAAATGTTACGGGTTTATCAAAGACAATTTGTAAACGCATCCTCGTCCTGTATTGAACAAGTCCTGTTTATCTCTCACATGTGGATATGCAGTTGCTATGTGTGAATTCATAAGGGTGAAGTGCCATACATTTCCTATCTACATCTCGTGTTGCACATATGAGGATGTGCTCCAGTAGAGCAGGAAAGATACTGTAGGAGAAATTACAAATCCTCCACATCTCTCAGAGAAGTTGGTGGATCTGCATGCCTGTGGGTTGGGCTTGAAAATACCAGGTCCAGATGCACAGTGAGTATGAGTATTACCGTCTCTGGTACAAGGGATGTTAAACTGTGAGTGCACTCAGGACCTTGAGATGAAGATACTGTACTCGGTTTTTCCATGGACATAAAAGGAATCACATTATCCCCCTTATGAGAGCAATAAGGAGGGGCATTCATTCTACCACAAGGAAAGAGCCACATGTGTCTGCAGTAAGTTATTCCCTGCTTGCTATTCAGGGAAGGACATGCCTGACCAGAAACTCAAGTATGCAGCTCTAGAACATGAAGATTCCCCTTACAGCTTCAGAAGGACACACAGCCCTGTTGACATTTTGATTCAGATCCAGATTAACTGATTTTATTCTACTGACCACCCAAAGCATGAGACAATAGACCTGTGTTTTACATCCCATGTTGAGGGGATACTTCATGGCTGGAATATGAATAGAAGTGCAGTGTCTACACCTATCAGCTGACTAGGGTTTACTATTATTTCCAGAAATTTTAGAGGGTCCAAGCCTTATATGAGTCCTTTTGTGTTCTGTGCCACATTCATCCCGCCCCCTGATATAACTCTGAGAAGTGAAAGCAGTTTACCTTGTCTGTCCAACATGAGGGAGCTGCTGCGACCCACCCAAGGGAGACTCTGGCATCTCCCTTGTACTCTGTGCTAAGAATAAATACACGTTCAAATATACCATGAAGGAAGTGTTAATGCCATGGACATTTAGAAAAAATAAAGATCGTGTGTGTGTGTGTGTGTGTGTGTGTGTGTGTGTGTGTGTGCGCACAAGCTTGTGTGCATGTAGCTATCCACTTACAGGAACTGGTTTGTCAACAAAGGAGTGAAAATATTACATAGTCAACAAAAACATTATCTTTCATCATTCACCTCTATATAAATGGCCCTCAGTCAAAGAAAGTCTTCAGACATGTTTTCCCTTTACCTCCTCAGCCCAGTAGCAATGTCCCCTCCTCAGGGTTTCTGAACCTTTCAGGATGTGTATTCTTACACTGTACCTCTTGCACAATAATACACGGATGTGTCCCCAGGATTCAGTTCACTCCTCTTTGGATAGGCTGTACTGACAGACATGTACATGGAGAAAATAAATCGACCTGGGAAGTCCTTTGCAATTTTTGGATTCCCAGTGTAAGTGTTGATCCATCCCATGTTTGGGTGGTTCTTTTCTGGGGTCTGTAGAACCCAGTTTATAGTACACATGGTGAAGTTGTGTCAAGATGATTCACAGGAGACTTTCACTGACACCCCAGGCTTCCTCAACTTAGTTCCAGACTGCTTCAGCTGCACCTGGGAGTACACACCTGTAGAGAGGGGACACAAGGAGTCAAGTCCTCCTTGACTGGTCCTGGTCCACTCCTCTGTCCAGGGATTGAGATGTCTGTTCTCTAGACACTGCCGCCAGGTACAGGATTCTCCATCTCCAGTCCAATGGTGAGAGGCTGTGCTTTCAGTGTCTCCTGTAAGGGATGGGGTTGTGTGGTGATGCTCCCAGGGCACAGACACACCCATGCCTACCCTAGTTCACCTAGGCTCATTTGCCTATTAATGAAACAGAGTATTTCATACTGAAGACCAGACCCATCTAGAGAAGGACCTGGGATGTGTAACAGGGACCTAGATGGTTAAAGCTCTTAAAAGAAAACTTTTTTAAAAAAAACATGTGTTCATTTTGGAGAGACAGAAAGAGACAATATAAGTGGGGGAGGGGCACAGAGAAGGAGACAGACTCTGAAGCAGGCTCCAGGCTCTGAGCTGTGAGCACAGAGCCCAGTGCAATGCTCAAAGTCACTCACTGTGAAATCGTGACCTGAGCTGAAGTTAGCCAGGCACCCGTAGGTGGTACAAGTTCTAATTCAGGGCTTTCTATTCCCTGTACCTACCATGAGGTCAGGGGAAAGGGAGCTTTAGAATCCTGGTGTATAAGGGAACTAATCCCATCACAAGGCTGTCTCCTCCTGACAAAGGTGCTTTCCAAAGGCCCCAGGTTCTCTTTCCATCACCTTAGCATTAGGTTTCTACATGGGGAACATAGAGGACATGCATATTGCACTGACATCAACAACTGAAGAATTAATTAGTTATTCCCTGCATTTGTAAGCCTACTCGAACTGAGGACCTCAAACTGAAGATTCTTATCAATCCAATAGAAGCTTCTGACCTTTTCATGCACACAGGGAACACAGACATTCAGAGCATACTGGTGACCTTGGAGAGTGGACAACTTACAGCCTAGACACTGAGTAAGATCTCAGTCTAGTTCTACAATCACTTTATTGTGAATGTTTTCATGGATCCTTATTCTTATTTTCCAAGGTTCCAGACAGTTTCTCCTTAAAATAGCCATTTCTGTCTTTTACTCTGTTTTCGTCCATGTTTAGAAGATTTGTCATCATCCTCTGACCCTAGATTCTTGCTTCCCAGCTCCTGAACCTCCTCCTTTTCTCTCCTCCTCCCTCCTGATACATGGAGAATCCAACAGGGACCAATGAGTTCCCCCTCCTTTGACTCAGGTGGGAGACTGACTCCATACAACCCCCTCCCTGGATCAGGACCCCCTCCACAATGACCCACAACCACACCATCAGCCAGTGTCACTTCCTGGCTCCATCCAACTGTTTATGACTTGCTGAGGGGTCTTCCCAGCTCACAACAGGTGCAATGATGTGTGTGACCTAGGGTTAACAATATCTTCTCTTCCTCTCTCTCTCTCTCTCTCTCTCTCTCTCTCTCTCTGTCTCTCTCTGTGTGTGTGTGTGTGTGTGTGTGTGTGTGTGTGTGTGTGTGATCTTCAGATTCCACATCCACACCACAGGCAGGTGGGGTTCCCAGAGATTTTACATGCTGACAACTGCAATTGATGCAGTGAGTATGGTGCAGCCAAATGGTCCAGCAGGAGTTTGTCTTCTTTTGCTCAGATTTTGGATGCCTTTGTAGTCATGTCTACATGCACTTTATGTTCCTTCTAGCCATCTTACACATGAAGCTGGGTTGTCCTGTAATGCACAGGGAGGGAAACAGAGAATCTTGTAAGGCTTCATTTGATGTTCATCAGGATATCTGTAATCGTTTCGTATTTAGTGGAAGGAATTAAGCTAGTGCAAGCAACTGTCTTCTGTGCACATTAGTATACTTTCCCTATTACTGGCTTCTAATTCATACACTGAACAGTTAAGCACAGAATCATGTGTACAAAGAGTCAACCTGGTGGAAACTTCTGTGTAGAGAGGTAGCCCTAGAATCAACAGGAAACCTCCTGATAACTTCTATCTGCATTGCTCCTTGGTATATAAACCAGAATTGTGCATAGTGTGCACCCCCTGGTGGTGCTGATACCCTACTACAGCAAGGTTTCTGTCTGGGCTCACAGTGACAACCCCTCACTGTGTCTCTTGTACAGAAATACGTGGCCATGTCCTCGGCTCTCAGGTTGTTCATCTGCACATACAGTGTGTTCCTGGCATTGTCCCTGGAGCTGGTGAATCAGCCCTTCACGGAGTCCACATAGCTTGTGCTACTTCCATCATATTTAATCCTTGAGACCCACTCCAGCCCCTTCTCTGGAGCCTGGTGGACCCAGTGCATCCAGTATTTACTGAAGTCAAATACAGAGGCTGCACAGGAGACTCTCAGGGAGCCCCAGGCTTCGCCAGGCCTCCCCCAGACTCCACCAGCTGCACCTCACACTGGAAACCTGCAGACACAAGACATTCTGATCAAGACACTGTCACACATCCATGCTTCTCTCACTCATATCCACTCACAGACTCAGTGTTTCGTGTTCACCATGAATTACCTTTCAGAACAGCAACAAGGAAAACCCAGCCAAGCAGAAACTCCATAGTGAGATATCTGTGTTCTGTTCTGATCACAGAATGGGAACACCTGTGAATACGAGAGCTGGGGCTCCTCTCCCAGTTGCAGGTATGAAGCTGGGCTGGTTTAATCAGCACAAGAAGGACCCCATTTGCACATCCTATGAGTATATAAACAGCTATGTGTAAGAGTCACCTTAAGGTGGCGACCGAGCGGCCAATTCTCTGGGGGCTGGAGGAGAACACGTGCGCAGACGACCCCCGCCCGTCCCCTGCAGACCTGAAATGTCCTGCCCCATTTGGAAGCAGCCAAACATGAAGCTCCAGCTTCCCATCACCCTGACAGACAAGGCAACCTATTCCATCCCGCCATGTCCCTGAAATGCCCTTGTTTGATAATCTGCCCTCCCAAGATCAAACCCAGAACCCCTCACCCATAATTGGCCCCCGCCCATAGCCTATCAGGCGCGACTTCCCTGACTCCCCACTCCCAGGGTCATGGGACCTCGCCCGGGAATCGCAGATCCCAATAAAGGCTCTCTTGGCTCTGGCTCCATAACATGGTCTCTTTCTTTCCTCCCATCTCTGCCTCCATCTATTAAATCTTACATTATGTATTCAATGGTTACAGAGTTGGTGTAACCACCGCAGATGTAACTCTTTTTGATTTAGTGTATTGACAGTAGTTGAGTAAATATACATTGTTATTATGATTTTTCAGAGTACACACTGGCTTCCATGTGCTACTTTGGTTTTATCTCTGCACACTCATCTTGGGTTTAGGTGTAGTCATAGCCTTTAAGTAGATGTGAACTTATACCCAGAATGTAGGGCGTTGTGAAGTGTCCAAGAGCAATTGTGTGGTAATAGTGAGCCCCAGGATCTGGGCTTTTGTTCCTCCCCACGGGACCTATTCTCCCCTCCTCCCCCAACCTCTGAACCACCCGCAGGACCAAGTGAGACATGTGGAATCCCTTGTAATGGAGACGGGATGATTTTGCTTGTTTTGGAGTTTACCTGAAATATAGAGAGAATCAGGCTCTTCGCATGTTTATTTTCAAGTCGCTAAAATGTCCTATCACTGTGTTCCTCCTGAATCATCTCTGTATTTGTTTGTCAGACCGTTGATGAGTGTACATGATACAGGATAAATTGCACTTGTAGAGTGTGTGAGATGATAACACTAATGCCAGAATCAACATGAAAAAGGGTGAACATGTAAATTCCTGTGAAATTCTTCTGAGTTCCCCTGGAATTTTTCCTACCTACTTTATTTCTTCACCCTGTCCCCACAGAACTATTGATGTTTCTCATGTTACACAGACTAGTATTAATTTTATAGAATTTACAGATGTGTAACTATATATTATATGAACCTTTCTCTGTAGGGTTTATATGGCTCAGCATTAGTCCTTGTGCACACAACCATGTTGCTGGTTGTGGCAGGAGTCATTGGATTTAATGTCTGGCTGGCAGCTTCACAAGAATGAACATTGCCAAAATTTATTTTTTAAGTGCTTCTTTATGGGGGGGATCACCATTGCTACCAGTGTCCATTATTTCAGTACAGGTGCTTCTCAGCATTATATACATTG
>NC_043704.1:155133603-155168343 GCF_006229205.1 Suricata suricatta
ATATATATATATATATATATATATATATATATATATATATATATATAGCACTCATAGAATGCACTATTTATTTAGTTTCCGGAACAATTAAACTGTACAAGAGGAAGAGGAGAAAATTTCCATCAATGTATGAATTTCTCTCTTCTGACAAGTTGCTCTTATTATTAGAGTTAATGGAAGCTCATTTTGAAAATTGGGAATATAAATAAAACACACTTAAGGAGTGCCTGGGTGGCTCAATCTGTTAAGCATCCAACATCGGCTCAGGTGATGATCTCATGATTTACGGGATCTAGTCTCATGTCAGGTTCTGTGCTGACGGCTCAGAACCTGCTGTCCGCTTTGGATTCTGTGTCTACTCCTCTCTCTACCTTTCCCCAGCTCATTCACTGTCTCTCTTTCTCTAAAAAATAAATAAAAATTAAAGAAACACAATTAAGACTAGTGAGCTTTCTGTGGAGATGTTCGTTTGGGTTGGGAGGAATGAGGTGAAGGACATTTCTTTAGAAAAGCAGAATGGCCATAGCTGATAATATGGAAAAACAGTTTAACAGAAATCAAGCAATTAGCAATTGTTTAGAAAACCACTGAATAATTCACATCCTTTTCAATGATGTGATCTGATGAAGATAATTTTCCATAGAAATAAGTCCCGTCTCGTGGATGTGGTCCTATTTCACATCTGGGATCTGTGTCTCTGTGGACCTGATACAGTTCTAGTCAGGTAGGCAGGAGGGGTCAGCTGGGATTTTTCTGCTTCTTCAGAAGTTACTTTCAGGATAAAATGTTCTTTCTCCAAGTCCCTTTTCCTCTCTGCATGTGGGAATGCTGACACCATGTCCATCCATGACGGGGTCATCTGGGGCTGGGGAATGACATAGAACTGATTTTCAGTCAATACACTAGAAGCACTCTGGTTGTCACATCCCTCAGACAATCTGCAGTCTGCTGCTTGGTGGCACAAGTGATTTCCAACAAGCATTGGTTAAATATTCTATTAGAGCACCCTGCATGGTGTAGCAACTTTGGTATGACCTTGAGTCAAGTATTTGCAAGAACACAAAGAGAATAAGATAATTTCCTGCTCATGTATAACCAGCAACAGCAAGTCCCAGGGAACCTGTGAGGTGGCACATGGC
Source organism: Suricata suricatta (assembly GCF_006229205.1). NCBI lineage: Eukaryota > Metazoa > Chordata > Mammalia > Carnivora > Herpestidae > Suricata > Suricata suricatta. Next base: position 155,134,743 of record NC_043704.1, read on the forward strand.
TGGAAGCCCATCTTCAGGGGCTATTCGAACACAGATAGATGGATTTTATCCAACATCCACCCACTATGGCATGTGGATATGCTTTATTTGTTGTATGTGTATTTGCCCCATGGTGTGCAGTCATTCCTTGACCAAAACCTCCAGCCCTTCAAGATGATGAAAAGCTTTTTGAGTTGTGTTTCTATCCAGAGTTGTACCAGCTTTTCTATACAGTGACTGAGACACACACCTCATAACAGTCATGGTAACATAACTATGTACAATGCTGTTTAGACTCATACCACACAGTCCTCACATCCACAGTCTTCTTGAAAGGTGGAAAGAAACAGCGTCCTTAAAATAAAGTTACACAAACTCTCAGAAGTACATGGACTCTCTTGTCCAAAGAAACTTCCTGTCGTACATAAGCCTTGATTTCTCTATCTGTTGCTTCATTATTGGTGTATAGAAATCCAACCGATTTCTGTACGTTGGTTTTGTACCCTGCAACTTTACTGAATTCAGTGATTAGTTCTAGAAGGCTTCTGGTGGAGTCGATCACGTTTTCCATGTAGAATATCATGTCATCTGCAAAAAGTGAAAGTTTGACTTCTTTGCTGATTCTGATGCCTTTTATTTCCTTTTGTTTTCTCATTGCTGGTGCTAGGACGTCCAGCACTATGTTAAACAACAGTGGTGAGAGTGGAAACCCCTGTCGTGTTCCTGATCTCAGGGGGAAAGCTCTCTGTTTTTCCCCATTGAGGATGATATTAACTGTGGGCTTTTCAACAATTGATTTAATAATGTTTAAGTAAGTTTCTTCTATCCCGACTTTCCTGACAGTTTTTATTAAAAAGGGATGTTGTATTTTGTCAAATGCTTTTCCTGCATCTACTGATAGGATCATATGGTTTTCATCTTTTCTTTTGTTAATGTGATATATCACATTGATGGGTGTTTGAATATTGAACTAGCCCTGTACGCCAGGAATGAATCCCACTTGATCGTGATGGATAATTCTATTAATGTGCTGTTAAATTTGATTTGCTAGTAACTTGTAGAGTATTTTTTGCATCTGTATTCATTAAGGTTATTGGCCAGTAGTTCTCTTTTTATGTTGGGTCTCTGTCTGCTTTAGGAATCAAAGTGACATTTGCTTCATAGAATGAGTTTGGAATTCTTTCTTCCATTTCTATTTTTTTGGAATAACTTGAGAAGGATGGATGTTAACTCTGCTTTAAATGTCTGGTAGAATTCCCCTGGGAATCCATCTGGCCCTAGGCTTTTATTCCTTGGCAGATTTTTAATAACTGATTCCATTTCTTCACTGGTTATGGGTCTATTCAAATTTTCTATGTCTTCCCGTTGGAATTTTGGTAGTGCATGTGTGTTTAGGAATTTGTCCAATTATTCCCGGGCTTCTAGTTTGTTGGCATATAATTTTTCATAGTAATCTGTGATAATTGTTTGTTTTTCTGAGGGATCATCTGTAATAGATACATTTTCATTCATGATTTTATCTATATTTTTCTTTCTGAGGAGGTCTAGCAAGGAAAAACCTTGCTAGAGGTTTTTCAATTTCATTTTTTTTTCAAAAAAAAAAAACAACTCTTGGTTTCATTGATTTATTTATCTCTTTCTTTGGACATGATCTTTATTATTTCTCTTGTTCTGCTGGGTTTGAGGTGCTCTTGCTGCTCCCTTTCTAGTTTCCTTAGGTGCTCTGTTAGATTTTGAGTTTGAGCTTTTTCTAGTTTGTTGAAATAGGCCTGGATTGCAGTAATCTTTCCTCTTAGGATGGCCTTTGCTGCATCCCAGAGTTTAGATTGTTGTATTACTATTCTCAATTGTTTCCATATATTTTTTTAATTTTCTCTCATTGCCTGGTTAGCCTAATCATTCTTGAGTAGTGTGGTTTACAGCTTTCGTGTTGTCGAAGATTTTTCAGTCTTCTTCCTGTGGTTGATTTCAAGTGTCATAGCATTGTGATCTGAAAGTGTGTGAGGTATGATCTCAATTCATTTGTATTTACGGAGAGCTGCTTTATGACCCAGTATATAATCAGTCTTGGAGTATGTGCCATGAGAACTCGAGAAGAAAGTGAATTCCCTAGCTTCAGGATCCAGAGTTCTAAATATATCTATCAATTCTATCTGTTCCAGTGTGCCATTCAGGTCCATTTTTTCTTTAGTGCTTTTCTGTCTGGTTGACCTATCCATTGTTGAAAGTGGAGTTTTAAAGTCTCCTGCAATTAGCACATTCTCATCAGTAAGATTGTTTCTGTTTGTGATTAGTTGTTTTATGTATTTGGGTGCTCCTGAATCTGGCACATAGATGTTTATAATTGTTAGCTCTTCCTGACATAGAGACCTTGTAATTATTATATAACATCCTTCTTCATCTCTTGTTACTGCCTTTACACTAAAATCCAATTTATTCTATATATGTATTGCTACTCTGGCTTTCTTTTGGTGTCCAGTCGCATGGTAGATATTTCTCCATCCTGTTACTTCCAATCTGAAAGTGTCTTCAGGTCTAAGGTGAGCCTCTTGTAGACAGCAAATAGATGGATTTTTTAAAATCCATTCTGCTACCCTGTGTCGTTTGATTGGAGCATTCAGTCCATTTACATTCAGTATTTTTATTGAAAAATGTGGGTTTAGGTTCATTGTGTTCTTTGTAGAGTTCATGTTTGTATTGATGTCTCTGTTGTCTTATATTCCTTGCTACATTTGTCTCATAGAGTCCCTATTAGGATTTTTTGTAAGGCTAGTTTTGTAGTGATGCATTCTCTTAACTTTTTTTTTTTTTAAACCTTGACCTCTTCTTCTATTTTTAATGACAGGCTCGCTGGATAATGAATTCTTGGTTACATATTTTTCCTGTTCATCACATTCAAGGTTTCCTGCCATTCCTTACTGGCTTGCCAAATTTCAGTAGATAGTTCTGTAACCACTCTGGATGTTTTCCCCTTATATGTTAGGGCCCTTTTATCCCTAACTGCTTTCAGAATTCTCTCTTTATCTTTATATTTCGCCAGATTCACTATGATATGTTGTGCTGAAAGACTGTTCTGGTTATACCTTAGGGGAGTTCGATATGCCTCTTGAATTTCAGTGTCTTTCTATTTCCACAGATTGGGGAAATTTTTGTGTATAATTTGGTCTAGCACCCCTGCAAGCACTCCTTCTTTTTCTTCCTCTTCAGGAACTCCTATGATATGGACATGTTTCATTTGATTGTATCACTCAGGTCTCTGAATCTCCTTTCATGCTCCTTGAATCATTTTCTTTCTCTTTTTCTTGGCCTCCTCTTTTGCTATAACTGTGTCTTCTCATTCACTTATTCTCCTGTCTGCTTCTTCAATCCGTGCAGTGGCAGCCTCCATCTTATTATTCATCTCATTTATAACCTTTTCTAACTTGTCAGAGCTATTTTGAAGGTTCCTAGTCTTTGTATCAATATCTTCTCTGATAGCTTCTATGCTTTCTTCAAGCCCAGCAATTAATTTTATGACAATCGTTATAAATTCTTGTTGAGTTATGTTGCTTGTGTCTGTTTTGAGCCGTTCTGTAGCTGTGATTTCTTCCTGGAGTTTCTTTGGAGAAGAGTTCTTTCATTTCATCATTTTGGCAGCTTTCTGCTCTCTTGTCAGTTTTAAAAGCTTGTTCTGCACTGTGCATTATTTAGTATTCCTCTACAGAAGGAGGCTCTTGGAGTGTCTAGGGTCTGTAATTTCAAGAGATGTTCTTTTAATGATTTCTCTCGGTTTTTCTTGTTATGCCTCTGATTAATTTATTTCCCTACTCAGCGATATTTAGGATTTTCCACTCTGTGTGCTTTGGGTTGTTTCTTGAGGCAACCCTGAAAAGGAAAACAGACAGACAAACACACAGAGAAGACAAGCACACAAATATACTGATAAAGAAGCAAAGCTAAAGGGGAAAGAAAAAAGCAACAGGAAAGTAAAGAGAGGGAAAAAAAGAAAAGAAAAAAAAAGCTGGCAGGGAGTGGGGGGAGCAGCAACAGTCAGAGATAAAGGACAGTCTGAGAGCTTAAAACCTGCAGTGGGAGGTTGGGGGAGATAAGGATGGAATAAAGGAAAAACTATCTGGATGGTAAGAGTTGATCTAAGCACAGCAGTGCCTAATTGTTGGTCTTTCCCAGATTCCAGGGGGAAAGGGAGAAAAGAAGGAAATAGGAAAATAGTGAAGGGAATACAGGGGAAAAATTAAAGAGTAAAAATATTAAGGAAAAAACCAATTAAAGGTAATAAGCAAAAACACAGCATCTCTCCAGCGCGGATGGGTGTGGCTTGGTGCAGGTGGGTCAGGTCTTAGGGGCTGCTCTCTGAGGCCCAGCCTTGATGGATGTGGGGAGAAGAATGGTTATGGGCACTCCAAGCTCCCCTCAGACCATGTGTTGCCAGCCAATTTCTTGAGTCCAACCTCCTTGTGCCTCAGGTGATTCTAATTGTTTCTGTTCTTTTAAGTTCTGCCCGGTTTCTAAGTCCTTGCCCGTGCACTCAATATTGCCACCACAGTTAAAATCGCCTGCAGGTGGGTGGCTTTCTGGCCTGGATCGCATAGGAGGATTGTGAAGTCAGAATTCTCCCCTGGCTCCGCCTGAAGTTGGTGAGCTGCAGTGCCCCCCACCTCGCTGATGGGAATGGATCTCTCTCTGAGCTCAGGGGCTCCAAGTCCTGGGCTAAATCTCTCCTCTGTGGGGATTGCACTTTGAGTGATTCAGTCTCTACTTCTCTTCCCCTGGTCTCTGCTGCCTTGCCCGCAGGTGCTGCATGCCTGTGAAGGTTTGTGCACCTCTGGATACCCGGCCACCCTGCACACGGCTGTCTGGGGAACTGTCCACCTCCAGTCTCACAACTACTCCACCAGTGAGGCTGTCCATGGAGCTGGTCGTCTGTGGACACGAGGGCTTCTGCAGGCCCAGTGCCAAGCCTCTGAGTGCCTTGTCTCCAGGCCCGGCACTCCCTCCCCTAAAGTCTTGGGTCCCAGCTCGCACTCACTCACTCAGGCAACTGTGAGACTGCTGTCGATAAGGGGTCCGTCTGTCCACCTCTGTTCAAGGAGATCAGAGAGCTGGGGCTTTTACATTCTTCTCAGTTAGATAATTGCGGTTGTATGGAGGTAATGGGGCTCCTCACTTCTTTGCTGTCTTGCTGCCTCACTTCTTGTATTTTGAATGACAGGCTCGCTGGATAATGAATTCTTGGTTGCATATTTCACCTGCTCATCACATTGAAGGTTTCCTGCCATTCCTTTCTGGCCTGCCAAGTTTCAGTAGATAAGTCTATAACCACTCTGAATGGTTTCCCTTTGTATGTTCGGGCCCTTTTATCTCTAGCTACTTTCAGAATTCTCTCTTTATCTTTATATTTTGCCAGATTCACTATGATATGTCGTGCTGAAAGTCAGTTCATGTTACGTCTTTGGGGATTTTGGCACGCGTCTTGAATTCAATGTCTTTCTCTTTCCCCATATTGGAAATTTTTTCATCTATAATTTGAACAAGCACCCCTTCAAGACCATTTTCTCTTTCTTCATCTTCAGGAACTCCTATGATTCGGATATCTTTCTGTTTGATTGTATCAGGCAGATCACGATCTCTCTTTACCTGGTCCTGTATCAATTCCTCTCCCTTTTTCTCGGCTTCCTCTTTTGCTATAACTGTGTCTTCTAAGTCACATATTCTCCTCTCTGCTTTGTCAATCCGTGCAGTGGTATCCTCCATTTTATTATTCACCTCATTTATAGCCTTTTGAAGGTCCCTAGTCTGTGTGTTAATAGCTTCTCTGATGGTTTTTTCAAGCCCAGTAATTAATTTTATAACAATCATTCTAAATTCTTTTATAGTTATGTTGCTTGTGTCTGTTTTGAGCAGCTCTGTAGCTGTGATGTCTTCCTGGAATTTCTTTAGAGAAGATTTCTTTTGTTTCATCTTTTTGGCTAGCTTTTAGTCTCTTGTCATTTTTAAAAGGTTGTTATGCACTCTTCACCTTTTAGTATTACTCTATGAAAGGAGGCTCTTTGACTGTCCAGGACCTGTCATTTCAGGAGATATTCTTTTAATGGTGCCAGTTTCTCTTATTATGCCTCTGACTAATATTTTTCTGTACTCAGTGATATTTGGGACTTTCCACTATGTGTGCTTTGGCTTCTTTCTTGAGGTAGACCTGAAAAGGAAAACAGACAGACAAACACACAGGGAACAAAAGCAGGCAGACCTACTAATAGATCAAATAAACAAACAAACCAAATGGGAAAGGAAAAAAAGGAACAGGAAAGAAAAGAGAGGACAAGAAAGGACAAAATGAAGGCGGGCAAACAGGGACAGCCAAAGATAAAGGGCAGTTTAGAGTATACAACCTTGGAGCGGGGGGAATAAGAATGAGATAAGGGAAAGAAATCTGGATGATAAGAGCTGATCTAATCATAACAGTGTATAAATATTGGTCCCCCCAGATTCTAGGGGGAGAAGGGAGAAAAGAAGGAAATAGGAATAGAGAAAAGAGAAAACAAGGGAAAATTGTAAAAATAAAACTAATAAGAAAAAAAATAAAATGGTAAAAATAATAAGAAAAAAAGAATCCAGGTCTCCAGTGTGTATGGGCGTGGTTTGATGTAGGCAGGTCATGTCTCAGGGGCTGGTCTCTGATGCCCCACCTTAGTGGTTGTGGGGAGAAGAATGGCGACTTTTGAAGCCCCCCTCGGACCATGCATTGCCAGGCACTCTCCTGAGTCCAACTCTCCACGCCACAGGTGGGCCAAATTGTTTCAGTGTTCTATGTTCTGCCAGGTTTCTAAATCCTCGTCCATCCATTAAAATGCTTCCACCAAGGTTAAAATGATCTCAGGTAGGCGGGCGGCTTTCTGGCCGGGATTATGTACGGGGATTGGGGAGCCAGCTTTTCCTGGCTTCGCCTGAAGTTGGCTGACTGCAGAGCCCATGGGAGAAGAAGCCTGTTGAGAGCGACGGATTTCTTTCTCGGCGCCCAGTGGCTGCACATGGAAAGTTTGTCTCTTCAGCACAGGCTGAGGTCTCCCCTCTCCAGAGATCACGCTATGAGCATTTCGGCCTCTCCTTCTCTTCTCCTCGGGTCTGTGCCACCCTGCAAGGCTGTTCCACGCAGCGCCCTGCGTGGTCCATTTGTGCATGGCCCTTCATGGTTCTGTGCCACCTGCACAGCTGCCCTGCTCAGGGTTCTACATTGTACTGTGCCACCTCTAGACACATGGCTCTCTGAGGGCCCGGCACCAAGTTTCTGGGCACCCTCTTTCCCGGCTCTGCTTTGAGTTGCCATTCCCTCCCTCAGAGTCTCTGGTCCCAGGTCCTACTCACTCAGGTATCCATAAGACTGTTATCAAGAAGGGGTCTGTGTGCGCAACTCCATTCTTGGGGATCAGAATATTGTGGCTTGATCCATTCACCAGGTGATGGACATTTAGGTTCTTTCCAGCAGTGGGTGTTATATGGAAACCAATTTGACAATAAACTATTAAAAAAAAAAAGAATATTGTGGCTTTTAGTTCTTCTCAGTTTGATGGTTGCAGGGATATGGAGGTAACAGTGCTCCCTACTTCTCTGCCATCTTGCTCCCCCTCTCCATTGAAGTTTTTAATCCACTTACATTCATAGTGATTACTGATAGATATGATATTAGTGCAATTGTGTTATCACAATGTTTCTGTAATGTCATTTGTTTCTGGAGATGTTCTCTGTTCCCTTCTAGAGTTTGTTGCTTTTGGTCTTTCTTTCTCTCGAATAGTTCCCTTTAATATATCTTGCAGGGAAGGTTTAGGGGTCAAAGACTCCTTTAGGTTGTGTTTGTCTGGAAAACTCTTTATCTCTCCTTCTTCTCAATGACAAACTTCCTCTTTTTTTTTTTTTCCATTCAGCACATTGAATCTATCATGGCACTCCCTTCTGTCTTGCTAGGTTTCTGTCGAGGGAACTAAGCCTTTGCTTTCTCTTCTTAGTTAAGAACTTCTTTTGCTGCTTTTAAATTTTATCCTTTTTTATATTATGCCAATTTGCTATGATTAATCTAGGTAATGGCCTGGTGTTGTTAATTTTGATATAAGTTCTCTGTGCCTCTTGAATTTGGATGTTCATTTCCTTCTCAAGGTTAGGGAAATTTTCAGCTATAATTTGCACAAATATACTTTCTGTCCCTTTTCCCCTGTCTTCCACTGGACTCCTATGAAAGGAATCTTATTACACTTTTTTGAGTCACTGAGTTCTCTAAGTCTACATTCAGAATTCAATAGGTTACTTTACCCTCTCTTTCCTGATTCCTTATTTTTCATGTTTTTATCTTCTTATCACTTATTTTTCTGCTGCTTCCATCCATTATTACATACAGTAAACATTGCATCTTTTGATAACAACTTAAAATTTCACCATGACCATTTTTTGTGATTTTATCTCTGTAGTATGGCATCCTTAATGTCTTCTGTGCTTTTCTCAAGCCCAGCCATTCTCTTCATTATTGTTTTATGTTCTGTTCAGGCATATTCGTTTTACCATCCCTGGATATGATATTTTCTTGTTCTCTTTTGAGAATGAATCTCTCAATTTTGTCATACTGTTTGAGTCCTGTTTTCTTCTGTGTTTTAGAAAAGCCTATTATGTTTTCTGCTCCTGAGAAGTATGGTGATATTAAGAAGAGTTCATATATGGTCCAGAGCATGCACTTTAAGAAGGGTTTATGGTGAGTGCTGTGGGCACTTTGTTCCTGTGCTTTGGCTCCTCTGTCCCTCAGGCCAGTTTTATGCAGAGTTTATACTTCCTAAAGTGGGGAATGATAAGACCTTGTGCAGTGTGTGATGAAGTTTAACTAAGTGTGTTTTGGTCTGCTTGGTAAGAGAAGCTAGATCCTCTTTCATCTAAAGACGGGGCTTTGTTGTTCTCTATGGTCATTGAAAGTTGTGCCTGTGGAGGTTGTACTGGTGTTCCTGGGGAGGGGACTGATGAGGCTCTGGTTCCCAGGTACTCATTCCTTAGTAATAAATCACTTGGAAAGTGCAAGGGGTTGGAACTTCGTGTAAGCACCTCAAGCCTATACTGAGGGCTGTTCTCACCAAAGTCTGTCTATGCTGAGTATTGGGGGGAAATAACAGCATTGGCCCACACTCTCATCCCTGGAGTGGGAGTTTCCACTACCTCTGTCCTGGAAGCCTTCACTGAGCACTGAATAATCTTGCTTGGGAAGTCAACTTCCCATCTTGTGGAACACTGCTCTTGTGTTTTATTTGTGTGGTGCACCAGGTGGGTTTCTCACTCCAAACTGTAGGGACTCGGCGTGATGCCACTGAGCTTATCCTGTGGGGGAGGGTCTCGCTGTGCTATGGCTGGTGCTGGTTTGTACCAGAAGGCCTGCTGCATGAATTCTTGGGTGCTTGGAGTTTATGGTAAAGACAGCAAAAATCCAGCCTCCAGATTAGTTGTCCTCAGCAGAGATTCCTATGTTACTGAACAGGGTAGTGCAATGGCTCCTGCCAGCTCTCCTGTTCCTGAGTGACAATGCCACCACTCCAATAGGCACTCCAGGAAGGGGAACTGTCTCTCTACATGTGAAGCAACACATGAGATCCTCAGAGCACAGTGCTCCCTATGGGCCTCTGCTCTCCTTCTCCACAGGAACACTGCTATGCCCACCAGGATCAGCTTGGTGATGGCATGGACATGTAAATCTCCAGTCTTTGAGCTCCACGTTTACAAGAGATTGACTTGTCATGATTAACTTTATGTGTCATCTTGACTGCGTCATGGGTACCTGAATTAACCATTGTTTCTGTGGATGTCTGGTTTGTGTTTTGAGAAGAGATTGGCATTTCCATCCATGGCTTCGGTCTGCATGGGCTTCCTCACTCCCTTAAGGTTCTGAAAATAATCCAATGCAGAGGGAGGAAGAACACCCTCATTTTTACTTCCCATGTGCATGTTTGAACTGGAACATTGGTCTCCTCATGCCCTTGATCTAGATTACATCATAAGGTCCCCAAGATTTGAGACTAGACAGTAATTCAGAATAAGATGAAAGAAATACATCATTGTTTTTACAGGGTCTCAAGCTTGTGAGAGTAGATTATGGGACTTCTCAACCTATTTAATCATATAAACAACGTGCTTTGAGTTCTGTTCTTCAGGAAATGACATATCTCTTGTTTAGAGTAATTGAATATAGCCGTAACTCACTTAAAGTAGTGAGTAGCAAAGTACCATGAAGAAAGTGTCCTGCTGTTTGTTTGGGACAAGAGCTGGGTGGATAATGAGGAGCTATGGGATCTTGTGGTCCTAGCCGCACAGTCACTGCATCTGGGACTCCTGTAAAAGTTCAGCTGTTTTGCCTCAGGATATTTGGGATTCAATCATATTTAGGGACAGGACTAAGCAAGTGCAAACAACTCTGTCTTTTGTGCATGTTAGTGAAGTTTTCCTATGAAACAAAGTTTCTAATTCAGAGAGTGAATAGGCAAGCACAGAATCATGTGTTCATCAGTCTCTCTGGGGAAACTGCTGTGTGGAAAGGAAGCCCCAGACCCTGACAGGAAACCTGCCTGTAACCTCCATCTGCACCTGCTCCAGGGAATACAAACCAGAATTGTGCAGAGTGTGCACCCCCTGGTGGTGCTGATCCCTTTCTACAGGGAGGTTTGTGTCTGGACTCACACTGATGTCCCCTCACTGTGTCTCTCGCACAGAAATAAGTGGCTGTGTCCTCAGGCCTCAGGCTGTTCATCTGCAGATCGACTGTGTTCTTGGCGTTGTCCCTGGAGATGGTGAATCGGCCCTTCACGGAGTCTGCATAGCTTGTGCCTCCATTAGTACTAATATATGAGACCCACTCCAGCCCCTTCTCTGGAGCCTGGCGGACCCAGCACATGGTATATTTACTGAAGTCAAATCCGGAGGCTGCACAGGAGAGTCGCAGGGAGCCTCCAGGCTTCGCCAGGCCTCCCCCAGACTCCACCAGCTGCACCTCACACTGGACACCTGCAGACACAAGACATCCTGAACAGGAAACTGTCACACACCCACTGCTTCTCTCACGCATATCCACTCACAGACTCAGTCCTCACGTTCACCAGGAATTACCTTTTAAAACAGCAACAAGGAAAACCCAGCCAAGCACAAAGTCCATGGTGAGATGTCTGTGTTCTGTCCTGATCACAGAATGGGAACACCTGGGACTCCAGGGGCTGGGGCTCCTCTCCCAGCTGCAGGGTCCTGGCTGGGCTGGTTTAATCAGCACAGAAAGGGCTCTTATTTGCATATCATTTGACTGTATGTCAACCTCCAGGCTTAGATTTGATTCTTCAAAAGTGATCCACAGGAGGAGTTACTAGGTCAGTTCGTGTAGGTGGCACTTTCACAGTATGGAGAATTCTAATCTGTGAACACTTATATTTGCAGGCACGTGTGCATTTTAACATACCTTTAATCAATATAGGTCATTTTCCCAGTACAAGTATTTACATACTTTTTGAAGTTTAGACCAAAATACTTTATTTAATGCCATTTTAAATTGTACAGATTTTAAGTTTCTTTTTCATATATTTTCATACTGGTGCATGGAATCACAGCACTTTTCCTTTTGTTCATTTTATATCCTGCACTTTTTCTCATTTAAAAAAATTGTTCTAATATTTTTGTGGTATCTCTAGTGTTTTGTTATGTTTAAGATCATGCCATCTACAAACAGGTGATTTTCCTTTCTTCCTCCTGATTTAAATGTCTCTTTATCCTTTTATTGCCTGATTTTCTGGGTACATCTTCCAGTTGTAAAAGCAGAAAGCTTTTCCCTTCTTTGCTTCTGGATTTTCAACTGTTTTAGTATTCAATTGACATAAGACAGATCTAGGGGAGAGAATAAATTTCATTTTGCAAGTGCATGAGCTTCCTAATAATATGACACCCAGAGAATGAACAAAGCAGGGGCACTTGTGACTTTCAGACAACAAAACTTTGGATTTGTATAGAGTTAAAACCAAGGTGTGTTTTTGGAGTATTAAATTAGTCACCAAGTAACTAGGTTTGTTTACACAGCCTTCTTGCCCCTAAGTTCCTTATTTCTGTCTAAGGGTGGTTCGCCCCTTCTGGTACAGGGAAGGGAACTTTCCTAAGGGAGATTATTTTCCTGCTGTCAGGGGACAGTGGAGGGTTCTAGTGTCCTTGGACTATTCTCAAGTAACTTTCATCCAAATAAACAATGTCACAAGATGACCTCGTTCAGGGTGGCATATTTATTCTTCACATTATCCTGTTGAATACTTACTTTGGAGATGATCATCATTACCTGTCTACTGAAGGGACAGGAAAGGCTTCAGTACTTAATTGCTCAATATGCTGTTGGGTGTGGGCATTTCATAATGGTCATGGCCACGTGGAGGCAATTTTTGTTCCTTTTTAATCGAGTTATTTTTTAAATTATGAACATGCAATGAATTTTGTCTAATGTTTTTATGAGTTAGTTAAGAATGATGTACATTCACTCATTCTCTCTGTTAATGTAGGACAGCATATCTGTACATTTTGAAGGATCTTTGCATCCCAGGGACTAATCATGCTAGATTTTCATGAATGATCCTTTCAATGTGCTGTTGGATTCAGTATGCTCGGATTTTATCAAGGAATTTTGTATGTATGTTAATCTGAGATATTGGCCTGTAGTTTCCCTTCATGTGGTGTCTAGATTTTGCTTTGGTGTGAGAGTAATACTGTCCTCATAAAATGCATTTGGGAATACTATTTTACATCAGCATTTTGCAATATTTTGAGAAATATTTGTGTTAATTCTTTAAATATTTGTAGAATTTTTAAGAAAGCATATACTTCTACGTGTTTTTTTGGAGTGTGTAGGTTTTGGATTTAGGAAATCTTATTAATCTTTGTTTTGTTCATTTTGTAATTTTTCATGGAACAGTCTTGGTAAATTACATAATACTAAAAAGTGTGTAATTTGTTCTTTGTGATCTAGTTGTTGGCCTATAAATGTCTAAGTTTTTCTTTTATGATCCTTTTCATGTCATTTGTTCAGTTATGTGTCTTCTTTCAGTTCTGATTGCATTTGTTTGAGTCTTACCTAATTTCCTAGGCTACCTATGTTTTTAAAATTTCACTTTTCTTTTCCAAATACAAATTTTAATGTTGATTTCTTTTGTATATTTGAAATAGTCACTTTTTCTCTGCTTTATCTTTTAATGTTAATTTTATGTTTATCTTATGTCAATAAAAATACCAATGAATTTCTTAAAGGAATCTGAAAAATATACTAATTCATATGGAAACACACAGACAAGTGGAGCAGATTACAGAGCCCAGAAGTAAGTGTTCAGATCCAGTCAGCAAATCCTCCACGAGATTTCCAACAATATGCAGTGTGAAATAGATAGTGTCTCTTAAATGTGGTGTTGACTAGGAATGCGTGGGTGGTCAGTCAATTAAGCATCTGACTTCTGCTCAGGTCATAATCTCACGGTTTGTGGGTATGAGTCCTGTATCAGGCTCTGGGCTAATGGCTCAGAGCCTGGATTCTGTATCTGCCTCTCTCTGTGTGCTTCCCCTCCTCATGATCTGCCTCTCTTCCTCAAAAATAAAACAAATATTAAGAAATGCTCTTGATATATACATGCAAAGTAATGACATTTGGCCATAATCTTACATCATACATATAGGTTGACACAAAAAATTTCAAAATGGATAAATCAGAACACCTGACTCTAAATGCCTTAAAAAAAAAAAACTCACAAAGCATCAACGTCATGACATTCACCTGACAGTGATTTCTTTGCTATAAAAGCAAAATCAGAGAGAACAAAGATCGACAATGGGGAGCTACATCAAACAAGAAAAGTTGCAAAGGAAATGTTAGCAAAGTAATCAGGTAGTCTCTGAAATGGGAGACATTACCTAAAAAAATATTGAAATGGAGCTAATATTTAAAATACAGGAGGGACTCCTTAACATCAATAGTAAAAATCATAAGTATATAATGAAAACAATAAATAAATCGCCTGATTAAAGGTTGGATCAAGCACATAAATACCAATTTCTCTATAAAAGATGAACAAATGCCATCCAGCATATGACTTAATGTTCAACATCTTTAATCACCAGAGAAATCCACACCCAAACCACTGAGATATTACCTTATTGTGGTTCGCTAGGCTACTATAAAAGAAACCAAACACAGTGAGAACATACCAAGTATTGGTGAGGATGTGGAGAATAGGCAATCCTAGAATTCTTTCGATGGGGGTATAACATAGTGTAGCTACTATGGAAAAGAGTGTGGTGAAAATAACTCACCAGATCGAGGTCCTGTTCTGTTCCCAATAGCTGACTTCATTTCCAGCTAGGTGTGAGGAGGTTCTGGGCCTCATGTGGGAAGAGGCTGGTACAAGACACAGGTGGATCAAGTGGAAGATACCCAACTTATTTCAGGAGAATAGACTCTTGGCTGCCATCTTGAAAGGCTGATTTCAGTAAAAACATTGATACTGATGGCTCTGCATGGGTGACTCTGTCCCAGAGGGAGAACAAAAAAAGAGAGGGGTAGAAAAACACTTTTCTTTCACAGGAACATGGAGACACTGAGAATCTTTGAGAGACACTCATGGAGCTGATAAAGACTTTGTGGAGTTTGGACAACTGGGAGGGTCATTACTGTCTTCATAGACATCAAAGGAACACCATAGAGCAGATACAAGGAGAGTGGAGTTCCTCAAATGATCTAAATTTGGATCCCTTGAATGAGTCAGTCTCCTCTGTTTGGAAATTACTTATATATATTTTAAATGGTGGCCAGTGTACCTGTGAGGCACTGGTATGATTATTTGAGTTGATTAATCCCAAAGCTTGGTCTCTAGCAAGGTAGGTAATGCTATAATGACCATTCACTCTCAATAAGAGAAGATATCTGTTCTTGTAAATGTTTTAGCAAAAGTTTGTTCTGTTTACTGGTCATGATAAAGTTTACAAAACATGATGAGAAAGATGCTACACAGGAAAACTGACCCTGAAACACTACTGCTTCTGGATATGAGCTCTGGGATCCCAGGTGTTCCCTGGTGACCTGTGAGCCCCCTGGTGATCTGAGAGCGCCAGGTGACTATGTGGCCCTTGGAGTCCTGTGTACTCCATGATTAACTGAATGCCCCCAGGTTACCCGAGAGTCCCCTGGTGACTTCCATGGCAACTGATGAAATAAATGCCCCTGGAGATCTGAGCACCCTCTAAAGATATGAGTGCTACTGGGAGACCTGAGTGACCCTGATGTCCTCAGCTTTCTTTGGTAACCTGAGTGTCCCAGGAGATCTGAGTGGCCCCTGGTGTTATGAATGCCCTATTATGACTTTTGGGTAACCTAAGGGCAAGTTACATCTACTGGACTCATGCTCAGCTCTCAGAAGTCCCCTTGTGGCTTTTGAGCCAGCTCCATTGCTAGGCTTATCCTGTCCTGTTAGCCCTTAGGTGGATCTGATCACGTTCCCATTATTCCTGGGGGAACTTCCAAGGGTGTGGGCAGCACCTGCCTTATCCCTCGTCCCTCCTGCTCGACTAACTAACAGTTGGACATGTGGCTCTCATGGTCTGGGCTGTGGTATGTACTGTGGAATATATGATAATATATGAGCCATCCACTCCACACACTCACCTGGAATCAGTGGATCCAATTCCACCAGAAATTACTGGTTGAGCTGGAGAACCCAGAGACACGGCCAGTGAGGTGCAGGGTGTGTGAGCACCACAACACTTGGGCCTGATTCCTGCAGATGCACCTGGTACAGGACACCTGGGGACAAGAAGACTCAGCCTGTGCCAGTCATTACCAGTCACAACCATCCCTATGTCCAACATCTGATATCTGTGATCCTCACCTTAGGCAGATATCACTGGGCACAGGGAAGGTTCTTGATTCTCCTCTGTTTATAGAACACAACTCTGCCTTTCCCCAAAGACCTCAGCCCTGTGTGATGAGAGAGGTGTGGGCTCCCACTGCCTGAGAGTGTATTTTATCCTTGGTTTTGAGGAGACATTGCACATGTGGGGAGGAGCATGTCTTTATAAGTGGACAGGGGCTGAATCAGGCCTCCTTGGTTCTTGCAGGACCACCTGTGTGCATCTCTTTGTTGATTACACAAGGCATGTTGGTCTTGGGTTGGGAGAGCACTTGGTGTATCAATTTTATTGGAGGAAGATCAAGAATTGGTTTGTGCTCTCTGGACATAAAAATAAATAATAATCAAATGAGTGGATCACAATTCTCTATAATCCATCTTTCAAAAGGATATTTAAAAGGATGCATACTTTGTGCAGACAACTTTCAAAAATCTAATCTTTAAATACTGAATACTTTCAATACTCAATATTAATAATCATTCCATACATAATTCCACATAAAATATATATTGATATCCACTCTGTTGTAAATATAACAATAAGTAAAGGACACTGATTCGCAATATATTTGTTTTAGTTTCCATACTGATGCATCAACTTCACCTGACAACTTTCTGTAGAGTATGGACACACCTGGAGACCTGATCCTGATGGTTATCTGGTGATGGGCTCTAACTGCTCGGTCATCTGCAAAGCTTGGAAGCAGTGCCTACATCCTGAAGTGCACAGACACCAATGCACGAGCACACTCTCTGTCATCTGCAGATAGAATTCCCATGTGTGGAGGGTGCCTCCCTTCTCTTGAGAAATCTGCACCTCACACAGGAGGCTTTTAACTCACAGAGAAGGATCAGACTTCACAGAAAGTGGGTTACCGTTCTCTGATATGGCACAGAGATCACTAATAACGTTGTTAAGAAGTTAATGGCACTCAAACAAACACCTTGATGAAAATGGAGTGTCTGACCTGGAAATTATTGGGATCTAAATATTATAAGCCTATCAAGAAATTGTAGACAATATGTTCATAGTCCTGATGGCATATGCCAAAGGATCAATGCTGAACCAGATGAAATGATTTGAAATAAATAACAAGTGGATAGACAGTAGATACATAATGGATGAGCAGAAAATAGATAGATGATGGATAGATATAGACAGATAAATAAATAGATAGATAGACAGGTAATAGAAGGGTGATTACATATTATTTTAAAGAAATCGCCTTAGAGGATTCGTGTTGTTATGAAGAACATTGAAAGAAACTACATACAATTGCCAATATTTTATTTATTTATTCATTTTTAATAGTTTATTGCCAAATTGGTTTCCATATAACACCCAGTGCTCTTCCCAAGTGCCCTCCTCCATTACCATCACTCCCCTTCCCCCCACCCCCTCCTCTTCAGCCCTCAGTTCTTTTCAGTATTAAAGAGTCTCTCATGATTTGTGTCCCTCTCTCTCCCCAACTCTCTTTCCCCCTTCCCCTCCATATGGTCCTCTGTTAGGTTTCTCCTGTTAGACAAATAATCGAAAACATATGCTATCTGTCCTTCTCTGCCTGACTTATTTCGCTTAGGATGACACCCTCGAGGTTCATCCACTTTGCTACAAATGGCCATATTTCATTCTTTCTCGTTGCCATGTAATATTCCATTGTATACATGTACAACATTTTCTTTATCCATTCATCAGTTGATGGACATTTAGGCCCTTTCCATGTTTTGGCTATTGTTGACAGTGCTGCTATGAATATTGGGGTACATGTGCTCCTATCCATCAACACTTCTGTGTCCATTGGGTAATTTCCTAGCAGTGCTATTGCTGGGTCATAGGGGAGTTCTACTGATAGTTTTTCGAGAAACGTCCATATGTTTTCCAGAGCAGCTGCACCAGTTTAAATTCCCACCAAAAGTGTAGGAGAGTGCCCATTTCTCCACATCCTCATTAGGATCTATAGTCTCTTGATTTGCTCATTTTAGTCCCTCTGGCTGGCATGAGGTGGTATCTCAGTGTTGTTTTCATTTGTATTTCCCTGATGATGATTGATGCTGAGCATCGTTTCATTTGCCTGTTGGCCATCTGGATGTCCTCTTTGAAGAAGTGTCTGCTCATGTTTTCTGACCATTTATTCGCTGCATGTTGCTGTCCAGCTCTCCTAGCACCACCTGTTAAAGAGGCAGTCTTTTTTCCATTGTATACTCTTTCCTGCTTTGTCAAAGTTTAATTGGGCATACATTTGTGGGCCCAGTTTTGGGCTCTCTATTCTATTCCATGGTCTATGTGTCTGTTTTTGTGCCAATACCATACTGTCTTGATGATGACCGCTGTGTAGTAGAGGCTAAAGTATGGGATTTTGAAACTTTCCGTTTTTGTTTTCTTCTTCAATATTACTTTGGCTATTCGTTTTTTTTTTTTTTTTGTGGTTCCATACGAATTTTAAAATAGTTTGTTCTAGCTTTGAGAAGATTGCTGGTTTAACTTTGATGGGAATTGCATTGAACGTGTAGATTGCTTTGGGTAATAGTGACATTTTGACAGTGTTTATCCTTCTGATCCATGAGCATGAATTGCTTTTCCATTTCTTTTTGTCTTCTTGAATTCCCTTCATAAACCTTCTATAGTTTCCAGAATACAGGTCTTTTACATCTTTGGTTAAGTTTCTTCCTAGGAATTTTATGGTTTTTCATGCAATTGTGAATGGGATCTGTTTCTTGATTTCTTTCTGTTCCTTCATTTTTGTTGTATAAAAATGAAATTGATTTCTCTACATTGATTTTGTAGCTTGTGACTTTACTGAATTCATGCATCAGTTCTAGAAGGTTTCTGGTGGAGTTGATTGGATTTTCCATGTACAGTATCATGACATCTGCCAAAAGTGAAAATTTCACTTTTTCTTGGCCACTTCTGATATCTTTTATTTCCTGTTGTTTGATTGCTGATGCTAGGGATTCCAGCATGATGTTAAACCACAGTGGTGAGAGTTGACATCCCTGTTGTGTTCCCGATCTCAGGGGGAAAGTTCTGTTTTTCCCCATTGAGGATGATATTAGCTGTAAGCTTTTACTAAATGGTTTTTATGGTGTTTAAGTAAGTTCCTTCTATCCTCACTTTCTCCAGGGTTTTAAAAAAATATTGTAATAATTTATTACCGAGTTGTTTTCCATATAACACCCAGTACTCTTTCCACAAGTGCCCTTCTCTGTGACCACCACCCCTCATTCCCTTCCTCCCTCCCTCTTCAGCCCAGTTACACAAACTCTCAGAATTACATGGACTCTTTTGTCCAAAAAACTTTCTGTGGTACTATGAACTTGATTTTTCTTTCTGTTGCTTCAGTATTGTATAAAGATGCAACCAATTTCTGTATGCTGATTTTGTACCCTGCAACTTTACTGAATTCATTGATCAGTTCTAGAAGGCTTCTGGTGGAGTCGATCACGTTTTCCATGTAGAGTATCATGTCATCTGCAAAAAGTGAAAGTTTGACTTCTTTGCCAATTCTGACGCTTTTTATTTCCTTTTGTTGTCTGATTGCTGATGCTAGGACTTCCAGCACTATGTTAAACAACAGTGGTGAGAGTGGGCACCCCTGTCGTGCTCGTGACCTCAGGGAGAAAGCTCTCTGTTTTTCCCCATTGAGGATGATATTAACTGTGGGCTTTTCAATAATTGCTTTAATAATGTTTAAGTAAGTTCCTTTATCCCGACCTTCCTGAGGCTTTTTATCAAGAACCGATGTTGCATTTTGTCAAATACTTTTTCTGAATCTACTGATAGGATCGTATGGTTTTTATCTTTTCTTTTGTTAATATGATGGATCACATTGATGGGTGTGTGAACATTGAACTAGCCCTGTACGCCAGGAATGAATCCCACTTGATCATGATGGATAATTCTATTAATGTGCTGTTGAATTTGATTTGCTAGTAACTTGTAGAATATTTTTTGCATCTGTATTCATTAAGGTTATTGGCTGGTAGTTCTCTTTTTACGTTGGGTCTCTTTCTTGCTTAGGAATCGAAGTGATATTTGCTTTGCTGAATGAGTTTTGAATTCTTTCTTCCATTTATATTTATTGGAAAAACTTGAGACAGATAGGTGTTAACTCTGCTTTAAAGGTTTGGTAGAACTCCCCTGGGAATCCATCCGGCTCTGAGCTTCTATTCCTTGGGACATTTTTAATAACTGATTCAATTTCTTCACTGGTTATGAGTCTGTTCAGATTTTCTATCTCTTCCCGTTTGAATTTTGGTAATGCATGTGTGTTTAGGAATTTGTCCAATTATTCCAGGTTGTCCAGTGTGTTGGCATATAATTTTTCATAGTAATCTGTGATGATTGCTTGTAATTCTGAAAGATCACCTGTAATAGATCCATTTTCATTCATGATTTTGTCTATATTTTTCTTTCTGAGGAGACTTGCTAGAGGTTTATCAATTTCGTTTATTTCTTTCAAAACCCCAACTCTTGGTTTTGTTAATTTATTCATCTCTTTCTTTGGATTATATATTGTTTATATTTGCCTTGATTTTTATTATGTTTCTTGCAGCCTCCTCTTTTGCTATAACTGTGTCTTCTAATTCACCTATTCTCCTCTCTGCTTCTTCATCAGTGCAATGGCAGCCTTCATTTTATTATTCTTCTCATTTATAGCCTTTGTTAACTTGTCACAACTATTTTGAAGGTTCCTAGTCTTTGTATCAATATCTTCTCTGATAGCTTCTATGCTTTTTTCAAGCCCAGCAATTAATTTTATGACAATCATTCTAAATTCTTGTTGAGTTATGTTGCTTGTGTCTGTTTTAAGCAGTTCTGTAGCTGTGATTTCTTCCAGGAGTTTCTTTGAAGGAGAGTTTTTTCATTTCGTCATTTTGGTTAGCTTTCTGTCTCTTGTCACTTTTAATATCTCGTTCTGCACTGTGCTTCTATTAGTATTCCTCTATAGAAGGAGGCTCTTTGAGTGCCTAGCGTCTGTCATTTCAGGAGATGTCTTTTTAATGGTATCTGTTGGTTTCTCTTGTTATGCCTCTGATTATTTTATTTCCCTACTCAGCCATATTTGGGACTTTTATTTTATTTCCCTACTCAGCTATATTTGGGACTTTCCACTATGTGTGCTTTGGGTTGTTTCTTGAGGTAGCCCTGAAAAGGAAAACAGACAAACACAGAGAGAACACAAGCACACAAATGTACTGATAGAACAAGTAAAGAAGCAAACCAAAAGGGGAAAGAGAAAAAGGAACAGGAAAGAAAAGAGAAGGGGAAAAAAAAAACAAAAAGAAAAAAAACGCAGGCAGGAAGTTGGGGGGACAGAGACAGTCAGAGATAAAGGACAGTCTGAGAGCTTAAAACCTGCAGGGTGAGGGGGGATAAGGATGAGATAAAGGAAAAACTATTTGGATGGTAAGAGTTGATCTAAACACAGCAGTGCCTAAATAATGGTCTTTCCCAGATTCCACAGGGAAAGGGAGAAAAGAAGGAAATAGGAAAATAGTAAAGGGAAGACGGGAAAAATTAAAGAGTAAAAATATTAAGAAAAAAACCAAGTAAAGGTAATAAGCAAAAGCACAGCAGCTCTCCAGCACGGATGGATGTGGCTTGGTGCAGGTGGGTCTGGTCTCAGGGGCTACTCTCTGAGGCCCCACCTTGGTGGAAGCTGGAAGAAAAATGGCGGAGGACACCCCAAACACCCCTCAGACCATGCAGTGTCAGGCACTTTCTTGAGTCAAACCTCCTTGTGCCTCAGGCGGTTCTAATTTTTCTGTTTTTTGAGTTCTGCCCGGATTCTAAGTCCTTGCCCATGAACTCAATATTGCCTCGATGGTTAAAATCTCCTGCAAGAGGGCGGCTTTTAGGTCAGGATTCAATAGGGGGATTGTGAAGTCAGATTTGTCCCCTGGCCCCGCCTGAAATGGGTGAGCTGCCACACTCAGTGGCTCTCAGTCCCAGACTAAATCTCTCTTCTCTAAGGATTATGCTGTGAGTGATTCAGTCTCTACTTCTCTTTCCCTGGCCTCTCTCCTGCCTTGCCCAGTGGTGTCAGACATGGCTGTGAAGGTCTCTGCGCCTCTGGATACCCGGCCACCCTGTGCACGCTGTCTGTGGAACTGTCCGCCTCTGGTAGCACAGCTGCCCCACCCGTGAGGCTGTCCGTGGAGCGGTGCGCCTAGGGACACGAGGGTTTCTGCAGGCCCAGCGCCAAACCTCTGGGCGCCTTGTCTCCTGGCCTGGCACTCCCTCCCCTAAAGTCTCCGGTCCCAGTTCCCACTCACTCACTCAGGCAACCATGAGACTGCTGTCCATAAGGGGTCTGTCCACACACCTCCGTTCTTGGAAATCAGAAAGCTGTGGCTTTTTAATTCTTCTCAGTTTGATAATAGCGGGTGGACAGAGGTAATGGGGCTCCTTACTTCTCTGCCACCTTGCCGCTGGTTGATGCGAAATTTTTTTATATTGAAAATACTGTATGTTGTATCTGTATTGAATCGGGGAAACAATATCATTATAAATATCAATTTATAAAGTTTTACCATTCAGATATACAATTTATTTTTATTAATTTTATGCTATACCATAGAATTGAAAGTTATTTAGCACTGGAAATTATTTAGATCGTGTAAACTGGTTTTCCACTGGTACAATCCTCTTCTGAACTGCCATCTGACATTCACCATGACTCAGCTACGGTCACTGCTCAGCTCACTGAGAAGTAGGCAAAAGAAAGAGAGCAGGGATTCACATTCACCAGGATCCCTCTGGATGCCAGAGTCATCAATAGGCACTTCTGCCTACCTTTCAGATTGATTTCATTGGGTGCTCCTTTCAGCCTCATGGTCTCAGTCTCCCACATTTCGAAATTTGCTCTCCAGGGTGGAACAGCTTGCGCTAGATGGAGCCTAACCCCTGTCCCCTTTCCTCCCAGCCCAGACACCCGCCTGTGGGAGGCAGTGTGGGTGGGTGGAAGCCCTCCATTACTCTGAATCCACATTGGGACTGGGAAGGAGAGATTGCCTGGAGAATCTGAGAAAAAACTTAGTGCACAAGAGGACAGTTTTGGGGGAAATTCATGAAATGGTCCCTAAAGGAGCTTGTGACAACTTCTCTTAATTCTGGGACCACCTCAGCTCAAGACACAGCTGCTGACTCGGGTCCTCTGCACAGAGTCTCAGGCTTAGTTTGGGCTCTTACAGGCTTACAAAAATACATAGAGGCCACAACCAAGTTTTAAACTTTTATTTCAGAGTACTGGTCAGTGACCCATCAAAGACGTGGTGTGAGAACCATGGTGTGCCGGGGGACTCCTGTGTCTCCCGCAGGCCCCTGGAAACATGGATGCCGACTGTGCTGCCTCATTACTGTACTTCTCCAGATGCGCCAAGTGAATTGTCTATAGCTGTTCAGGGGTCTGGAAGCTGAATTATGGACTGTGTTCATCAATAGTCTCTTCCTTAACTTTCACTGTCTTGACAGTTTTGACATCTGTGGTGATGCCAAAGAGGAATGAGGCGATTAAGGCATAAAATTGAGCAAAGATCACTCTGAGATATACCACGGATTCATGACTGCCTGACTGACCACATTCTTCTTGGAGGAGGTCCACTCTCCCTGCTTCCGCCTTTACCTCGTAATATGCAAAATGGAGGATCCCAGCCTGTGTGGCAATGACGTTCCTGTTATTGTTGCAGATCCCCCCATGACTGCATTTCTCAGGGAAACAGTTGTCATTTATTTCACCTATAGTAGCATTGCAGAGGGAATTCTGACAGAACTTCCCAGGAGTGCAGGGGGTACCGTTTCCCACGTGGTCAACATTGGTTGTTCCTGTGGCATGATGTTCATCCAGTCCCCAACACCAGACTCCCGAGATCTTAGACTGATGGAACCGAACATGCTCCTGCAACCGAGAGAGGTGAGTGACATTGCTGCACTGCAGCCTTCCACACTTGACATCTTGGTCACATTTTGTAAAGTGTCTGGCTGAAAACTCTCTTCTACAGTGTCCAAATCTGTGGCCTTTTTCATTAGTCTGGTAGCAGACATCTGGATTCTCCACAGTGTTTGCACCAAAGATTTCTTTGCAGTGCACAGTACGGCCAGTGCAGTTTCCATGGTAGCAGTAGCCCTCTTCAGTGCACGGGGTTCCATCCTGCATGTAGAAGTCATCAGGCAGCCAGAAGATCCCCCTTGGCAGGACTCTGGAAGGTCACAGATATTCCGAATTGGCCTGCAGAGTGTCCCAGCAACAGAGAAGGTGCAGTTTGTACAGCACGGTCCTTTATCAGAGAAAAAGTGCTCTCAAACCTGCAGTCATTGCTGCAGCAGGGGTTGGCGTTACACTGCTTGATGGAGCCACAGTCACACTGCTCCTTCTCCTCCACTATGGCGTTTCCACAGTGTATGTGTGTCAGGCTTGCGTTAAAGAACTTCAGGTGTTCACTAAATAGACAATGCTTGTCAGTAATCAGCATGTTTTGAATGTGCACAAAAGAACAGTTATTGAAGGAATCTCTCAACCCAGAGTATCTGTACATGATGCAGGTGGACCTCCTCTGACAACTGCAATCATGGTCTCTGAAATACAGACCCAAGCTTCTCCCATAAAGATGGGAATTTATCACAGCTAATAATAAATAATGTCGGCCTCGGTGACCAACCATATGTAGGCTTTGAGAAGAGCAGAGGGTGTACATATTAGGGTTGTACTGATAATCCTCTGGTCCGTCTTTAACCACAACAAAAGATGCACTAGGTTGTATGACATTGTACAAGTAGGTATGGTGGAATTTGTAGTATTCACCACATGGAGCTCTATAATCACTCATGTTGACCAGATCTCTTACATCAAATACAAGGACTGCAGTAAGATGGTATCTTACATCAAGACTTTTATACATTGAGTCCATTAAACTAACCATACCTATCATGTATTTTTATACTCATTGTTATATTATTCTATACACAATACATTGAATTGGAACTTTGAGCAAATCCTCTTATCATGCCTTTATGGGATGAAAAGATCCTATTACTGATCCTGGGAGCTGTACTGGCAGGTTCTTGAGAGACCAAGGGGTCCCTGTCCTCCTTATACCCCAGTGTATAAGTAGGTCCTGTTGTGTTGGTGTCTGCCACTGTCTGAGAAACAACGTGTTCAAACCATTGGGAATCGCTGAGGGGTCTGATTTCAAGGCAAGGTCATCCAACTTCATGATACCTTCAAGGCCCCCATAGCACATGACCATGGTGACCATGGAAAGAGGAATCTCCTCCAGGTAGTGGAGGTAGTGACATTGTGGAGGGATGAATGGGTATTTCATCTGCAGGGCTCCCTGATCATCCTGAGTCATCATCAGCAGATGTCTGGACCAAAACAGTTTCTTGCGCTGCCTGTGGATAACGTGTCTCCTGCCCCCAAAATGCAGGCTATAGGACAGCCAGCCAGGCATCTGAGCGCCCTTGCCATGGTGCAGCTACTTCTTGGGAATTACCACCTCAGAGGTGATGTAGCACCATGAGGGACAGCCTTGAGAACCCTGGACAGGAGCCAGCACTCCCCAGAGTGCAAACAGCAAGAGGGGTTCCCTCAGGGAGACCTGGCCCTCGGCCAGCCTCATGGCCCTGCTCAGGGACATCTGCCAGTGAGAATGGGTAAATGGAGGATCCTCAGCAAATCCAGGTCTGGACCATCTGACAGAACAGAGGGCTGAGTTGGGCAGCCAGGGCCTTACACCTGAAGGCCACCTGTGGGGTTAGGTAACAGTCACAGGACGGGGCAGTGGGTGGCCCTGCACATCAGTTCAGCTGGGGTGGATGTGGGAGAGATGGGTGGGTCATGTTCAAGTGTACTCACATGGACGTGGGTAGGGACTCGGACCCAGAGGCATGGCTCTATTCATCGCATTCAATCTTTCCTCTAGCTACTTGATATGGGATATACAATTATAACACCCCTAACTTCTCTACCAACTCCATCTTTTGGTGCTGCGGGGTCACGTTCTATGGATTACCACTTTTCCTCATTATGGAGACCACTGCTTCCTACCTCCTTGGGATGTGGAGGTAGACAGTGTCAATTTTACATTTACAGGTGTTGAAAAAAAATTGCTTTGTAGTATTAAGTGTTTTATTCCAGTGGGTTATTAGTTTGCAGGCCATTTAATCCTTTTAGTCTTTGCTTTGAAGCTTCCTCTGAGTTTACTGTGGAAAACACTTCCCTGTGTTCTGTGTGATGACTGGGGAACCACAAGGTTGCATTTCAGTTTTTCCTTATGCCAGCTGGTGAGAACAGAAACTACCACTATATGTGAGCCCAGGGGTTTTCCTCTCCATTCCTTTATTGTGGTTCTTTCCTGGCCTCTGGCTGTCTCCTCACATGCATGTGTGGTTCTCTTAGCTGGAGATGCAGGGGAGCTGAGGTAACTTTGGTAGCTTGCACCATGGAGTCTGCACATGATCAAATAATGTTATCGATCATGGCCCTCCCTTGTTTGATTTAGTACCTTCTACTCCTTTAAAACCCCCTGGGTCAGGCAGAAACCTCAAAGTTCACTTTTGAACAATAGTCTGCACTCTCCCCAATGGCTGGCTTCCTAAATAAAGCTCAAATTCCTTTCCCACCAAAAACTAATCTCTTTGAATGTAGACCTTTCCCGCAACAGGTAGCTGAGTTTGGGTTTTGGTAACAATAAAACAGAGTGCAATGGCAGTTGCCGGGGGTTGACAGGGAGGGACAATGAGGGGTAGCATGTCAAGGGGTATAGTTTTCTCTTATGCAAGATGATTAAGTTCTAGAGGTGTTCTCCACAACATTACATATATAATTAACAATACTCTATGTACAGTTATAATTTTGTGAAGAGGGTGGATCTCATGTGCAGTGATATCTTACCACAATACAAAAGTGAAAGACAGGAATGTTGCCTCTCACATGACAGTATGCTGAACTGCATGGACACACTCTCTACTAATAATGTGAAAATAATTTTTAAAAAACATTCACACATTTTGAATACTAACCCTAAGGATATGTCATTTGCAAATATCTTCTCCCATTCCATAGGATGCCTTTTAGTTTTGTTGATTGTTTCCTTCAGTGTGCGGAAGGTTGTTATTTTGAGGTAGTCCTAGTAGGTCATTTTTATGTATATATGTATGTATGCATTTAATTTTCTTATATTATTTTTAATTTAAATTCAAGTTTTTTAACATACAGTGTAGTATTGGTTTCAGAGGTAAAAATTAGTAATTTATCACAAACATGAGACACTCAGTTCTCATCTCAACAAGTGCCCGCCTTAATGCCCATCTCCAATTTAGCCCACACTCTCCCATCTCTCCTCAGATTTTTCTCTGTATTTAAGAGTCTCTTCTGGTTTTCCTCCCTCTCTGTTTTTATCTTATTTTATTTTTCCTTCCCTTATGTTTATCTGTGTGTTTCTTATATTCCACATATAAATAAAATCATATGATATTTGACTTTTTCTGACAAACTTATTTTGTTTAGCATAATACACTGTAGTTCCACCCACATTGTTGTAAATGGCAAGATTTCACTCTGTTTGATGGCTGTATAGTATTTCATTATATATATTTACCATATCTTCTTTTTGCATTCATCTGTTGATGGATATTTGGGTTCTTCCACAATTTGGTTATTGATGAAAGCGCTGCTATAAATATTGGGAAACATGCGTCCCTTTGAATCAGCCCTTTGCTATCCTTTGGATAAATTCTTAGCAGTGCTATTGCTGGGTCATAGGGTAGTTCTATTTTTAATTTTATGAGGAATCTCCACACTTTTTTCCAGAGTGCCTGCACCAGTTTGGATTCCCGCAAACAGTGCAAGACGGTCCCCTTTCTCCCCATCCTTGCACACCTGTTGTTTCTTGAGTTGTTAATGTTAGCCATTCTGACAGGTGTGAGGTGATATCTCATTGAGGTTTTGATTTCTGTTTCCCTGGTGATGAGTGATGTTGAGCATCTTTTCGTGTGTCTTTTTGCCATGTGCATGTCTTCTTTGGAAAAGTGTCTATTCATGATATCTGCCCATTTCTTCATTGGATTATTTGGTTTTTGGGTGTTGAGTCTGATAAGTTCTTTTTGTTTTGTTTTGTTTTGTTTTGTTTTGTTTTGTTCTTGTTGAGACAGAGGGACAGAGGGGAAGCGGGGGAATGGGCACAGAAAGAAGGAGACACAGACTCTGAAGCAGGCTCCAGGCTCTGAACTATCACCACAGAGCTTGACACGGGGCTCAAACTCATGACTTGAGCCGATGTCAGCTGCTTAACTGACTGAACCACCTAGGTGCCCCGATAAGTTCTTTATAGATTTTGGATACTAACTCTTTATCTGATATGTTATTTGCAAATATCTTCTCTCATTTTGTCAGTTGCCTTTCAGTTTTGTTTATTGTTTCTTAACTGTGCAGAAGTTTTTATCTTGATGAGGTCCCAAAGTTTTGTTATTGCTTTTGTTTCCCTTGCCTCTGGTGACAGGTCTAGTAAGGAATTGCTGTGGCCAAGGTCAAAGAGGTTGCTGCCTGTGTTCTCCTCTAGGATTTTGACGGTTTCCTGTCTCACATTTAGGTCTTTTATACACTTTGAATTTATTTTTGTGTATGCTATAAGAAAGTGATCCAGTTTCATTTCAGTTTCATGTTGCTGTCCAGTTTTCCTAACACCATTTGTTGAAGGAACTGCGTTTTTTTCCATTTAATATTCTTTCCTGCTTTGTTGAAGATTAGTTGACCATATAGTTTTGCATCAATTTCTGGGTTTTCTAATCTGTTCAATTAATCTATGTGTCTATTTTTGTGCCAGTACCATACCATATTGATGACTACTTTTAACATTGTAATATAGCATGAAGTCCAGAATTGTGATGCCTCTAGTTTTTTTCTTTTTCAGGATTGCTTTGGGTATTCGGGGTCTTTTGTGGTTCCATGATAATTTTAGAATTATTTATCCTGGTGAAGAAAGCTGGTATTATTTGATAGGGATTGCATTGAATATGTAAATTGCTTTGGGTAGTATTGAGATTTTAGTAATGTTCTTTTCTTTCAATCTATGTGCATGGAATATTTTTCCATTTCTTTGTGTCTTCTTCAATTTCCTCTATAATGTCCTAGAGTTTGCAGAGTACAGATCTTTTATTTCTTTATTTAGGTTTATTCATAAGTATCTTATGGGTTTTGGTGTAATTGTATATAGGATCAATTCCTTGATTTCTCTTTCTCCTGCTTCATTATTGGTGTATAGAACTGCAACAAATTTATGTATGTTGATTTTGTATACTGCAACTTTCCTGATTTATTGTATCAGTTCTAGTGGTATATTTGGTGGAGTCTTTCAGGTTTTGTATACACAGTATAGAATTCAACTCCAAAACTGAATAATCCTATTAAAAATGGGCAGAGGGTATGAGTAGACATTTTTTTCCAAATGAGACATACAGATGGTCAATAAGCACATGAAAAGATGCTCAACAGGGAAATATAAATCAAAACAACCATGAACTATCAACTCACACATGCCAGAATGGCTACGCGCAGCACAAGAAACGACAGGTGTTGGCGAGGATGCAGAGAAAGAGGAACCCTTTTGTGCTGCTGGGGGGAATGCAAACTGGTGCAGCCGCTCCGGAAGACAGTGTGGAGGTTCCTCAAAAAGTTAAAATATAACTGCCTTATGATCAAGCAATTGCACTACTAAGTATTTACCCAAAGGGTACAAAATACTAATTTAAAGGGAATTGTACCTCTATGTTTATAGCAGCCCTGTCAAATACAACCCAGCTATGGAAACAGACCAAGTATGCATTGATTGACAAATGGGTAAAGAATATGTAGTCTATCTGTAGATAAAGGTATGTAGATGTCAGCCTCAGTTCCTTTCATCTGTGTTTTATAGTTTTCAGAGTATAGATCCTTTAACTCTTTAGGTATCCTATTCTTGTTGGTGCAATGGTAAATGGGATGGATTTATGTTAAGTAGAATGATGAGAGTGGATATCCCTGTCATGTTCCTGGAAGAAAGGCTTTTTGTCCCCCAATGAGGATGATATTTGCGTGGGACTTTCATATATGGACTTTATGATGTCAAGATGTTTCCTCTATCCCTTGTTGAGTTTTTTTTTTTTTTTACCAAGAAAGGATGCTATACTTTGTCAATTCTTTTTGCATACATTGAGGGGTTCTTATCCTTTCTCTTACTGATGTGATGTATTACATTGACTGATTCATGAATAATGAGCCACCCTTACAGCCAAGGAATAAATCCCACCTGATCTTGGTAAATGATACTTTGAATGTATTGTTGGAATCAATTTGCAAGTATTTTCTTGAGAATTGTTGCATCATGTTCATTAGGGCTATTGTCCCATATGTCCTCTTTTTAGTGGTGTTTAATCTGATTGGAAACCATGTTCATACTGGCCTTATAGAATAAGTCTGGAACCTTCTTTTTATTTCTATTTTATGGAACAGTTTGAGAAGACTAGAATATTCTATCCAACTTAAGTAGAATATTTACACTCTTCTTTAAATATCTGGTAGAATTCACCTGTGAAGCCATCTAGCCCTGGACTTTTATCTGTCAGTAGATTTTTGATTACTGATTCAATTTCTTTGCTCATTATCAGCCTGTTCAGGTTTTCTATTTCCTCCTATTTCAGTTTAGGTAGTCTTTATTACTCTAGGAATTTATCCATTTCTCCCTGATTGCCCATTTTTTGGCATATAAATTTCCAAAATATTTTCTTATAACTGTATTTCTGAGGTATTAGTTGTGATCCCTCCTCTCAAATCTGTAATTATATTTTCTTGAGTCCTTTCTCTTTTGTTTTTTGCTAAGTCTGCCCTTGGGCTTGTCATTTTTATTTATTCTTCCAAAAAACAGCTTATATTTTTATTGATCTGTTCTACTGTTTTTGTTTTTTTGTTTCTGTATAATTTATTTCTGCTCTAATCTTTTTTATTTACCTTCTCCCGATGGCATTAGGGTTCATTTCCTGTTCATTTGCTAGCTCCTTTGATTGTAAAGTGGTTGTGTGTTTGAGATTTTTCTTCTTTCCTGAGTGTGTCCTGTATTGTGATATACTTTTCTCCTCCACCCACTTTTGCTGCATCCAGATGGTTTGTCATCGGCATGCTTTCACTTTCATTTGCTTCCATGTATTTTTTATTATTTCTTTAATTTTATGTATATCTCATTCATTCTTTACTACAATGGTCTTTAACCTCCATTAGCCCTCTGTTTGTTCTCATTATTCAGAGTCTCTCATGGTTTGCCACTCGCCGTCTCCCCAACTACTTTCCCCCCTTCCTCTCCCCCAGGGTCCTCTGTTAAGTTTCTCCTGTTATACTTATGAGTGAAAACATATGGTATCTGTCCTTCTCCGCCTGACTTATTTCACTTAGTATGATACCCTCAAGTTCCATCCACGTTGTTACAAATGGCCAGATTTCATTCTTTCTCATTGCCATCTAGTATTCCATTATATATATAAACCACATCTTCTTGATCCATTCATCAGTTGATGGCCATTTAGGCTTTTTCCATGATTTGGCTATTGTTGAAAGTGCTGCTATGAACACTGGGACACATGTGCCCCTATGCACATAAAGCACTCCTGTATCCTGGGGTGTATCCCTAGCAGTGCTATTGCTGGGTCAACAGGAAGTTCCACTGATAGTTTCATGAGGAGCCTACACAATATTTTCCAGAGCGGCTGCGCCGGTTTACGTTCCCACCATTGTAGGAGGGTGCCCGTTTCTCTACATCCTTGCCTGCATCTAGAGTCTCCTAATTTGTTCATTTAAGCTCCATTGTGTCTTTCAAAGGCATTGTTTCCTGATTGGTTTAAGCTTTGATGATCTGTCCATTGCTGTCAGTGTATTGTTAAAGTTCTCTATTATTTTTATTGTATTATTATCAATGAGTTTATGTTTCTTATTACTTGATTCATATATATCAGTGCGTACAGTTTTGGGGTATAAATATTTAAGGTTTTATAACTTCTTGTGTAGATAGGCCCCTTTATGATGACATACTGCCTTCATCATCTCTTGTAACAGATTTTGGTTTAAAATCTAGTAAGTGTGATATGAGTATAGTACTAAAGCTTTGTTTTGACGTCCATTAACATGATAAATTCTTCTCCAGCCTCTCACTTTCTTTCTTTTTTTTTATAGCTTATTTTCAAATTGGTTTCCATATAACACCCAGTGCTTCTCCCCACACTTGACACCCACCATGACCATCACCCCTTCCCTCCCTCCCCCTCCCCCTTCAGTCCACGTTTAGTTTTCAATATTCAATAGTCTTTCATGATTTGTGTCCCTCTCTCTCCCCAGTTCTCTTTCCTCTTTCCTCTCCCTATGGTTCTCCTGTTAGAACAATTGAGTACTATATGGCAATGAGAAAGAATGAAATATGGCCATTTGTAGCAAAGTGGATGGACCTGGAGGGTGTCATGCTAAGTGAAATAAGTCAGGCAGAGAAAGATAGATACCATATGTTTGCACTCATAGGTCTAACAGGAGAAACTCTCACTTTCAATCTAAAGGTGTTCTAGTCTGAAAATGAGTCTATTGTATGCAGTGTGTAGAAGGATCGTGTTTGTTTTCCTTAATCCATTTTGAAACCCTATGTCTATTGATTGGAGCATTTTGCCCATTTACATTCACAGTGATTACTGATAGATATAAACTTAGTGCTATGTGTTACCTCTAAAGTCATTGATTCTGGAGATTTTCTATGTATCTTTCTAGTCTTCATTGCTTTTAGTCTTCCTTTCCCACTCAAAGAGTCCCCTTTCATATTTCTTGCAGGCCTGTTTAGAGACCATGTACACCTTTGGTTTTTGTTTGTCTGGGAAATTCTATCTTTCCTTCTGTCTGAACGACAGCCTTGCAGGATAAAGTATTTTTTGCCGCATATTTTTGAATTGAGCATGTTGAGGTCATCGTGCCACTCCCTTCTTGTCTGAAAAATTCTGTGGAGACATCTGCCACAATCTTTTTTTTTTTCAATCTTCCTCTATTAGTTAACAAGTTCTTTTGTTGTGTTGTATTGCTTTCAGGGCTTTTCTTTATCTGTAAATTTTGCCAACTTTATTAAGATATGCCTCAGTGTTGGCATGCTTTTGTTGATTTTGATGGCGGTTCTCCATGCCTCCTAGATGTGGACATCTGTTTCCTACCCAGTTTGTGGAAAATTCCCACTATAGTTCACTCAGATAATACTTCTACACTTTCCTACCTCTCATCTTCTGGGACTCCTTTGAACATTTTTTAAATTTAATATTTTTATTTATTTATTTATTTTTCTCCATAATATTTTATTGTCAAATTGTTTTCCATACAACAACCAGTGCTCTTCCCCTTAAGTGCCCTCCACCATCACCACCACCTCTTCTCCCCCTCCCCCTTCCCCTTCAACCCGCAGTTCATTCTCAGCATTCAATAGTCTCTCAAGTTCTGCATCCCTCTCTCTCCCCAACTCTCTCTCCCTCCTCCGTTCCCCCTGGTTCTCCATTAGGTCTCTCTTGGTTTCCTGCTAGACCTATGAGTGCAAACATATGGTTTCTGTCCTTCTCTGCCTGGCTTACTTCACTCAGCATGACACCCTCAAGGTCCATCCACTTTCCTACGAAGGGCCATATGTCATTCCCTCTCATTGCCATGTAGTACTCCATC
>NC_043704.1:155168443-155176867 GCF_006229205.1 Suricata suricatta
TGGTTTTCTTCTTCAATATAACTTTGGCTAAACGGGGTCTTTTGTGGTTCCATATGAATTTGAGGATAGTTTGTTCTAGTTTTGAGAAGAATATTGGTGCAATTTTGATGGGGATGGCATTGAATGTGTAGATTGCTTTGGGTAGTAATGACATTTTCACAATGTTTATTCTTCCGATCCATGAACAGGGAATATTTTTATTTATTTTTGAGAGACAGCGCTACCATGGGAGGGACAGAGAGAGGGAGATACAGATTCCAAAGCAGCCTCCAGGCTCTGCAATAGCTGTCAGTACAGAGGCCGACGGGGGCTCGAACCATTGAACCGTGAGATCATGAACTGAGCTGAAGCTGGATTCTTAACCGACTGAACCACCAAGGAGCCCCTTCTGGGACTCCTTAGAAAAGAATCTTATTACACTTTATGTAATTGCTGAGTTCCCTCAGTATACATTTGTGATGCAATGTTTTAGTTTTCCTCTTCTGTCCTGCTTCATTTCCCCTATAATTTTTTCTTCTATGTCACTTACTCATTCATCTGCTTCTGTCAGCCTTGAGGTCAAGATACCCAATCAGGTTCGCATCTTGGTTACAGCATTTTTAAAATTTCAGCCTGACTTGTTTTTGGTCTTTGCTATCTGTAGTAAGGTTACACCTCATGTCTTCTATGCTTTCCTCAGGCAATACTAGTACACTCATGAGAGTTTTAAAAAATTCTGTTTGAGGCATATTACGTATATGTGTTTTAATAATATCCCTGGTCATGACTTTTCATTGTTTTTCTTTTGGGATGAATTCCTCTATTGTGGTGTATGTCTATGTCGCTGCCTTCTTCTGTGTTTTAGGCAATCCTGTTATGTTTTCTGTTTCTAGAATAGTGGCTTTATTAAGAAGAGTTCACATACTGTCCAGGGCCTGACACTTCAGAAGCATTTCTTGTGGGTGCTGTGTGCACTGTGCTGTCGTGTATTGGCTGCTCTGTCCCTCTGGTCGGTCCTCTGCAGAGTTTCTCCTTGCCTCCAGTGAGGAGTGTTGGGACCTTGTCCACAGTGTTGTGAGTTTTAGCTAGGTGAGTTCGGTCTGCTTGTTAAAAGAGGCTAATTCCTATATCGCTAGAGCTGAAGTTATGCTTCACTATCTGGTCAGTAGACTTGGTGAGTGTGGGGGTTTATGCTGGGCTTTGTGGGGAGGGGAGCTCTGCTGCTCTGGTTTCCAGGCACTCTTTCCCTGGTAAGGAAGCACCTAAGGAAAGCAGGTGGGGTGAGGGAAGACTTGGTGTTAGTGGCTCAGCTCCCGCTGGTGGGCCCTGTGCTGCTGGCTGAAGTCTGTCCCGCTGATTGGTGGGAGGATATATTGGCATCAGCCTGCTCTCCAGTCCCTGGAGATGGACTTCCCACCAGCCCCTGTTCAGGGAGCCCTCACAAAGAGAGAGCATTCTGCACTTGTGGGTCCCAGACTTCCGTCATAACCCTGCCTTCGTCCTGTCTGTGTCCAAGCCATATGCCCACCTGGCGGCACAGTACTCTTCATGTTTTATCTCAGGAGCTCTAGCTGGGTTTGAAGACTCCAGATTGTATGAACTCAATATGACAGGAACCCCACTTATCCTCTGGAAGCGGGTCTTGCTGTGCTGTGGCTGGAGCTGGTTTGTCCCAGAAGGGTAGTTGCATAAACAGCTGGGGGCTTGGAGGTCATTGTGACAAACAACAAAAAGAAGGCATCCAGTTAGCTGCTCTCAGCAGGGGCTCCTAAGCTCAAGAACAGGGAAGTGCAGTGGTGCCTGTCAGCTCTCCTGTCTCTTGAGAGGCAGTGCCACCTCTCCCAAATGCACTCCAAGAAGGGACTGTCTCTTCCCATATGACCCACAGGATTCTCAGACCACAGTGCCTGCTATGGGCCTCTGTCCTCCTTCTCCGCTGGAGCACTGATCTGCCCACTGGACTCCACCCAGCGATGGCATGGACTTCCAGATCTTCAGTCTTTTAGCACCACGTTTATAGGAGGTTAGCTTATCATGGTTAACTTTATGTGTCATCTTGACTATGTCATGGGTTCCCAAATTAGCCATTATTTCTGTGGATGTCTGAGATGTGTTTCAAGAAGAGATTGGCATTTCCGTTCCTGTCTTCTCTCTGCATGGGCATCACCCACTACATTAAGGGTCTGAATAGAATCCAATGCAGAGAGAGGAAGTATTCCTTCATGTTTACTCTCCATGTGCCTGTGTGAGCTGTTGAGCTGGAACATTGGTTTCCTCCCGCCCTTGATCTGAAAGTTACGTCATTAAGTCCCCATGTTCTCAGACCAGACACTAGTTCAGAATGAGATGAGAATTACACCGCTGGTTTTCCTGGGTCTTCACCTTGTGATGGTAGACCATGGGACTTCTCAACCCATTTAATCATGTCACCCAAAGTGCTTTGGGTTCATTTCCTCAGGAACAGATGATTTATTTCTTGTTTAGAGTAATTGAAAAAAGCTGTAATTCATTTAAAGTCCTGTGTAGCAAAGTGCCAAGAAGGAAGTGCCAAGTTATTTGTTTGGGACAAGAGCTGGGTGGGGATGCTGAAGACCTGCGGGATCCTGTGGTCCTAGCTGCCTTTGGGACTCCTGTCAAGGTTCTGCTGTTTTGCCTCAGGATATCTGTAATTCAATCATTATTAGGGACAGGAGTAAGCAAGGGCAAGCAACTGTGACTTTAGTGTATGTTAGTGTATTTTTCCTATGACAACAAAGTTTCTAATACAGAGAGTGACTAGGTAAGCACAGAATCATGTGTCCAGAGAGGCTCCCTGGGGGAAACTGCTGTAAAGGAAGCCTGAGACCCTGACAGGAAACCTGCCTGAGCCTCCATTTGCACCTGCTCCAGGGAATACAAACCAGAATTGTGCAGAGTGTGCAACCCCTGGTGTCACTGATCCCCTTCTGCAGGGAGGTTTGTGTCTGGGCTCACACTGACGTCCCCTCACTGTGTCTCTTGCACAGAAATAGCGGGCTGTGTCCTCGACTCTCAGGCTGTTCATCTGCAGATAGAGCGTATTCTTGGCGTTGTCTCTGGAGATGGTGATTCGGCCCTTCACGGAGTCTGCATAGCCTGTGCTACTTCCATCAGTACTAATATATGAGACCCACTCCAGCCCCTTCTCGGGAGCCTGGCGTAACCAGTACATGGCATATTTACTGAACTCGAATCCGGAGGCTGCACAGGTGAGTCGCAGGGAGCCCCCAGGCTTCGCCAGGCCTCCCCCAGACTCCACCAGCTGCACCTCACACTGGACACCTGCAGACACAAGACATCCTGATCAGGAAGCTGTCACACATCCATGCTTCTCTCACTCATATCCACTCACATACTCAGTGTCTCACATTCACCATGAATTACCTTTTAGAACAGCAACAAGGAAAACCCAGCCAAGCACTAACTCCATGGTGAGAGGTCTGTGTTCTGTCCTGATCACAGAATGGAAGACCTGGGACTCAGGGGCTGGGGTTCCTCTCCCAGCTGCAGGGTAGGGGCTGGGCTCCTTTAATCAGCACAGAAAGGGCCCTATTTGCATATCCTTTGACTATATATCAAACTCCAGACTTAGATTTGATTCTTTAAAAATGAACTACAGGGTTAGGGAGACACTTCTAGTCCATTTGTGTAGATGGCGCTGTGAACAATATGAAGAATTCTAATCTGTGAACACAGTTATATTTGCAGGCATGTGTGCATTTTTACATGTCTTTCAACAACATAGATCATTTGCCTGATACAAATATTTTACACATTTTTGATGTTTAGTCCAAAATACTTTATTCTGTTTCACTTTAAATTGTATACCTTTGTTATTTCTTTTTCATATATTTTCATGCTGGTGTGTGGAATCAACTCTTTTTGCTGTTGTTCTGCATTTTGTGTTCTTCAGTTTTCCTCATTCTTAAAAATTGGTTTTAATATATTTTGTGGTACCTCTAGTGTTTTGTTATGTTTAAGATCATGCCTTCTGCAATCAGGTAATTTTTCTTCCTTCTTACTGATTTTAATGTATTTTATTTCCTTTTAGTGCCTAATTTTCAGGGTACATCTTCCAGTTGTAGGAGCAGAAAGCTTTTCCCTTCTTTGCAGGAGCAGAAAGCTTTTCCCTTCTTTGCTTCTGGGTTTTCACCCAGTCTATGGATTCAATTGACATAAGACAGATCTTTTAAAACAGAATAAATTTCACTTACAGGAGAGAATAAATTTCATTTTGCAAGTGCATGGGCTATCTAATAATAAGACACCCAGAGAATGAACACAGCAGGTGGCATTTGTGACTTTCAGACCACAAAACATTGAATTTGTAAAGAGTTGAAGCAAAGATGTGGCTTGGGGGTATTAAATTAGTCACCAAGTAACTAGGTTTGCTCAGCCTTCATGTCTCTAAGTTCCTTATTCTGGTGGCAAGGGTGGTTCTCCTCTCCTGGTACAGGGAAGGTAACGTTCTCAAAGGAGAGTTATGTTCAGCTGTCAGGGGACAAAGGAGGGTGCAAGTGTCCTTTGATTGACAATTTCTCAAGTGACTTTCATCCAAATAAGCAATGTGAGAAGATGACATAATTTCGGGTGGCATATTTATTCTTCACATTATCCTGTTGAATACTTATGTTGGGGTGGATATCATTGCCTGGCTCCTGATGTGACAGGAAAGTCTTCAGCATTTAACTGTTCAATACACTGTCAGCTGTGGGCTTGTCATAATGGCCATGATCATGTGGAAGTAATTTCCTTCTGTTCCTTTTTAATTGAGTTATTTTTAAATGATGAACCTGTGTTGAATTTTGTCTAATGTTTATATGAATCAATTAATGATGGCGTAGTATCAATTATTCTCTCTGTTAATGTAGGGTATCACACTTACTCATTTGTGTATGATGAAGGACTCTTGCTCCCAGGGATGAATCACACTGGAATGTCATGTATGATAATTTCAATGCACTGTTGTATTCTTTATGCTCGGATTACCAAGGAATTTTGTATGTGTGTTAATCTGAGATATTGGCCTGTAGTTTCCCTTCCTGCGGTGTCCTTCTTTGGCTTTGATGGGAGAGTAATACTGCCTCATAAACTGTATTTGGGAGTGTTCTTTTTCATCAGTGTTTTGTAGTAGTTCGAAAAATATTGGTGTTAATTCTTTTTAAACATTGGCAGAATTTTTAATAAAGCCATGTAATACTAGGTTGTTTTATTGGGGGGGTGTAGGTTTTAGATTAAGGAAATCTTATTAATTTTTGTTTTGTTCACTTTGTATTTTTTTCATGAAACAGTCTTGGTGAATTACATAATCCTAGAAAATGCGTAATTTGTTTTGGTGATCTAACTGTTGGCCTATAAATATCCAAGTTTTAATTTTATGATTCTTTTCATGTCATTAGTTCAGTTATGTCTCCTCTTTCAGTTCTGATTGCATTTGGTCAAGTATCACCTATTTTTCTAGGCTACCTATGTTTTTAAAATTCCACTTATATTTTCAAAATACAAATTTTAATGTAGTTGTTTTGTTTTCTGTATTTGTGATAGTCTATTTTTCTCTGCTTTATTTTTATTAATTTTATGTTTATCTTTTTATACCAATGAAAATACCAATAATTTTTTAAATGAATCTGAAAAATATACTAATTCATATGGAGCCACACAATTCATGGAAGTAACAAAACAATCATGAAGTGGAGAGAACCTGGAGTCATTACACTTATATCTTTCTAAATATATTGCAGAGTTTCATTAGATACAACAGTGTGCTGCTGGCCTACAGTGAGACATACAGACAAGTGGAGCAGATTACAAGCCCAGAAGTAAAAGTGAGCAGATGCAGACAGCAAGTTCTCCACGAGATTTTGAACAATACACATTGGGGAAAGGATAATGTCTCTTAAAAATGGTATTGGCTAGGGGTCCCTATGTAGCTCAGTTAGTTAAGTATCCAACTTCCACTCAGGTCATGATCTCACAGCTTGTGAGTTCGTGCCCCACATCAGGCTCTATGCTGACAGCTCAGAGCCTGGATTCTGTATCTGTGTCTCTCTCTCTGTGTCTCCCCTGTTCATGATCTGTGTCTCTCCCTGAAAAATAAAATAAACATTAAGAAATGTTGTTGATATATAAATGCAAAATAATGACATTTGGCCATAATCTTACATCATAAATATATGTTGACACAAAAAAATCTGAAAATTGATTAAAAATTATGAGAACACCTGACTCTAAATGTCTTCAAAGAAAACACAAAGGATAAATGTCATGATAGTCACTTGACAATGATTTATTTGATATAAAAGCAAAATCACAGAGAACAAAGGCAGACAAGTGGATTTCATCAAACTAGAAAAGGTGTAAAGCAAATATTAGCAGAGCGATAAGGCAGTCTATGAAATGGGAGACATCACATTAAAAAATATTGAAGAGTTAATATCCAAATACAGGAAGAAATCCTTAATGTCAATAGCATGTGTTCAAGTCTTATCTATTTCCCTAGGCTACCTATGTTTTTAAAAATTCCACTTATATTTTCTAAATACAAATTTTAATGTAGTTGATTTGTTTTCTGTATTTGTGATAGTCTCTATTTTTTCTCTGCTTTATTTTTTATTAATTTTGTTAATTCTTTTAAAGAAGCAGCTCGTGGTTTCTGTTTTAATTGTTGTTGTTGTTCTTGTTGTCATTACTGTTGTTGTTTGTTTCAATAACATTGATTTTTGCTCTAAGCCTTTAATTTTCTGTCTTTTGCTGGTTTTTCATTTTATTTGCTGTTCTTAATCCAGCTCTTTAAGGTTTAAGGATAGGGTGTGTATCTGAAACCTTTTTGCCTTTTTAAGGAAGGTTGGATTGCTATATTCATCCCTTTCATAACAGTGTTTCCTGCATTCCAGAGGTTTTGTGGTGTGCTGTTATAATTTTCATTGGCTTCCGTGTACGATTTTAAAACTTTATTTATTAAGAGATTTTATTTATTTCTTTATTCAAATAGTTTATTACCATGTTGGTTTTCATATAACACCCAATACTCTTCCTTGTTAGTGGCCCCCTCCATGACAATCACTCCCTTCCCCTTCCCCCTCCCTTCTCAGCCCTCAATTTGTTCTCAGCTTTCAGAAGTCTCTCATGATTTGCCTCCCTCTTTCTCCCCAACTCTTTTCTCCCCCTTTCCCCTTCCCACGTTCCCCTACTAGGTTTCTCCTGCTAGAACTATGAGTGAAAACATGGTATCTGTCTTTCTCTGCATGACTTATTTCGCTTGGCGTGACTCCCTCCAGATCTGTCCATTTTGCTTCAAATGGCCATATTTCATTCTTGCTCATTGACATGTAGTATTCCATAGTATATATGCACCACATCTTCTTTTACTTTATCATATCCTGTCATTTGTGTTTATTTTCTTAAATAGTTTATTGTCAAATTGGTTTCCATACAACACCCAGTGCTCTTCCCCACAAGTGCCCTCCTCCATCACGACCACCTCTTTTCCCCCTTCCCCTCTCCCTTTAACCCTCGGTTCCTTTTCAGTATTCAATAGTCTGTCTAGTTTTGTGTCTCCCTTTCTCCCCAATTCTCTTTCCCTCTTCCCCTCCCCTTGGTCCTCCATTAGGTTTCTGCTGTTCTCCTGTTAGATGTATGAGTGCAAACATATGGTATCTGTCCTTCTCTGCCTGACTTATTTTGCTTAGCATGACAACCTTGAGGTCCATCCATTTTGCTACAAATGGCGAGAGTTCATTCTTCCTCATTGCCATGTAATACTCCATTGTATATATATACCACATCTTCTTGTTCCATTCCTCAGTTGATGGACATTTAGACTCTACCCATGATTTGGCTATTGTTGACAGCACGGCTATGAACATTGGGATAATTGTGCCTCTATGCATCAGCAGTTATGTATCTCTTTGGTAAATCCCTAGCACTGTTATTGCTGGGTCAGAAGGGAGTTCTTTTGATTGTTTTTTGAGGAGCCTCCACACTGTTTTCCAGAGGGTGCCCGTTTGATTTTATCACTCTGGTCTCGAATTCTCCTCTTTTGTTCTTCGATCAATTTCTCTCTTTTTTTTCACCTTCCTTTTTTGCTATAACTATATCTTATAATTCACCTATTCTTCTCTCTTCATCTTCCATCCTTGAGGTGACTGCCTTCTTTTTATTATTCACTTCATTTAGAGCCTTTTTTAAATCGTCACAACTATCTTAAAAGTTCCTAGTCATTGTCTCCATTGCTTCTCTGATGCTTTCTTCAACCCCAGTGATTAGTTTTATGACAAATTTTTTCCAAAATATTTTATTGTAAAATTGTTTTCCATACAACACCCAGTGCTCTTCCCCTCAAGTGCCCTCCACCATCACCACCACCTCCCTTCCCCCCTCCCGCCTCCCCCCCAACCCTCAGTTCATTCTCAGCATTCAATAGTCTCT
>NC_043704.1:155176967-155202317 GCF_006229205.1 Suricata suricatta
ACTCGAAAAGAAGGTAAATTTCCTATCTTTAGGATGTAGAGGTCTAAATATATCTATCAGTTCCATCTGTTCCAAAGTGTCGTTCAGGTCCATTGTTTCCTTAGTGATTTTCTGTCTGGTTGATCTATCCATTGCTGTCAGTAAAATTTGTGATCAGATATGTTATTTAGATCTGTTTTCAGCAGTTCTGTGGCTGTGACTTCTTCCTGGGGATTCATCAGGGGAAAGTTCCTTCATTTTGTCATTTTTGCTAGTTTTCAGTCTCTTGTCAGTTTTAAAAAGCTCTTTGTACACTGTGCACCTGTTAGTATTGCTCTGTTAAAGGAGGCTTATTGACTGTCTTGGGCCTGTTGTTTCAGGACATATTCTTTTAATGGTGTCTCGGTTTCTCTTGTTGTGCCTTTATTATACTATTTCCCTACTCAGCGATATTTGGGAATAGCTGTCATGTGCACTTTGGCTTGTTTCTTGGGGTAGCCCTGAGAAAGAAAACAGACAAACACAGAGGGAACAGAAGCACACAAACACAGAGACAAATCAAACAAACAAATTAAAAAGGGGAAAGGAAGGAAAGAAAAGGGAGTGGAAAGAGAAAAAATGAAGAGAAGAAAAAATAAAAGGGGGCAGAGACAACAAAGGACAATGGACAGTCTAAAAGTGTATAACTAGTTGAGGGGAGAGATAAGGATGAGATAAGGGATAATATATCTTGATGGCAAGGGGAGGGACAAAGAAAAGAAGGAAAAAGGAAAATAAGGAGTAAAAATTTAAAAACATTTTTAAAAAGTAAAAAAGTTAAACATAATAAAAAATAAGTACAAATAAATGCAGCAGCTCAACCTGGTGGATAAGCATGGTTTGGTGTTCTTAGGTCTTGGAGTCTGTTCTCAGAGGCCCCGCCATGGAGGTTGCAGAGGATGAATGGACACGCCTTGAGCTCCACTGGAACTAAGTGCTGCAGGCCACTCTAATGAGTCTCATCTCCTTGTGCCTCTGCTGAGCCAAGCTGTATTTTCCAGGCTTGCCTCATTTCAAAAGCCTAGTACGTGCACTTTTATGCTACCACAGATGAGTTGTACTTGCTTTGGCGGCTGGCTCATAGCCAGGATCTCTTAGGGGGAGGGAGAGGTTTCTCGTGGCACCAGCAGGGATTTACACTGCCATTGCCAGAGGCGAGGTGTGCTTCAGGAGTCAAAGTGCGTGCCCCCACAGTAGCCTACGCCAACTCCCAGTCCCCATCCAGGATTGCAACCCCATAAGGGAAGGGAGCATTTTCTCTTGGTGCTGACTGAATTCACACCGCTGCTGCCTGAGGTGCAGGGTGATGCCGGAAATGAGGAGAGCACTCCTGAAGCTGCAGCCAATGCGCATGCCCCCGCCTCCACCACAGCCAACTCCCTGAGGGGATTGCGTAGGGGTGGGGGCTATTTTTACCCTGTTAATACCCGGGATTCGGGATTCGCAGGGCCAATGCTGGAGGCGAGATGCTCTGTGGAAATGAGTTTGGGCCCCCACTCCAGCAGCCAAGGCCAAAGTTCGCGTCTC
This sequence comes from Suricata suricatta, assembly GCF_006229205.1. NCBI lineage: Eukaryota > Metazoa > Chordata > Mammalia > Carnivora > Herpestidae > Suricata > Suricata suricatta. Next base: position 155,178,513 of record NC_043704.1, read on the forward strand.
CTGGATGGCTGCTGCCACTGACACCCTGCTGGGATCACACAGGGTTGGAGGCTCTTTTTTCCCTTGTGACACCTGGGTTCAGGATTTGGGCTTCCCTGTGGTTATATATGGAGTGGGAGTTTTTCTCTGTGTGGGGGGTTAAACGTTCTTTCTCAATTCTGTAGAGACAGTACTATGAGTGTGTTTAGTTTTCTTTCCCTTCCCTTTGTCTCTCAGGGGGTCCTCGCAGTTGCCCTGTGATGGGTGGGTCTCATGCCTCCCATGCCTGACTCAGGCTGGCCTGTTGTCCAATCTCCCCAGTTTGCACTCACTCACTCAGGTATCATTGAGGTTGTCTTCTTTCTGGAGTCTGTATTTTCTCCTTCCGCTCTTGCAGATGAGAGTAATGTCCTTCTCAGTTCAATCGATGGGGCGGCCGAAGTTTACAGAGCTCCCTTCCTCTCCATCATCTTGGCTCCTCCCTGTACCACATCTTCTTGATCCATTCACCAGTTGATGGACATTTAGGCTCTTTCCAAGATTTGGGTATTGTTTATGGTGCTACTATGAACATTGGGGTACATGTGTTCCTATACATCAGCACTTCTGTATCCCTTGGGTTGGTCCCCAGCAGTGCTATTGCTGGGTCATAGCAGAGTTCTATTGTTAATTTTTTGAGGAAACTCCACACTGTTTTCCAGAGAGGCTGCACCAGTTTACATTCTCACCAACAGTGTAGGAGGGTGCCGATTTCTCCACACACTCTCCAGCATCTATAGTCTCTTGATTTGTTCATTTTAGCAACTCTGACTGAGATGAGATGGTATCTCAGTGTAGTTTTGATTTGTGTTTCCCTGATGCTGAGTGATGCTGAGCATCGTTTCATGTGCCTGTTGGCCATCTGGATGTCCTCTTTAGAGAAGTGTCTGTTCAGGTCTTCTGCCCATTTCTTCACTGGATTATTTGTTTTTCAGGTATGGAGCTTAGTGAGTTCCAGGTAGATTGTGGATACTAGCCCTTTATCTGACATGCCATTTGCCACTAACTTTTCCCATTCTGTCGGTCTCCTGTAAGTTTTGTTGATTGTTTCCTTTGCACTGCAGAAACTTTTTATCTTGATGAGGTCCCAACAGTTAATTTTTGTTCTTGATTCCCTTGTCTTTGGGGTTGTATTGAGGAAAAAATTGCTGAAATTGAGGTCAAGGAGTCTATTTCCTGTTTTCTTCTCTAGAATTTGGATGGTTTTCTGTCTCACATTCAGGTCCTTTATCCAGTTTGAGTTTATTTTTCTGAATGTTGTAAGAACGTGGTCCATTTTCATTCTTTTCATGTTGCTGTCAATTATCCCAACACCACCTGTTGAAGAGGCTATCTTTTTTTTTACATTGGATACTCTTTCCTGTTTTGCCAAAGGTTAATTGGCCATACACTTGTGGGTCTAGTTCTAGGCTCTCTATTCTATTCCATTGATCCATATGTCTGTTTTTGTGCCAACACCATACTGTCTTAATGATGGAATTGATTTTCATCAAGATATTGGAAATACTCTGGTTGTCACATGGCTGAGACAATTTTCAATCTATCAGCTGATTGGTGGCACTAGGTGTTTTCAGAAGCATATTGGTTAAATTTTCAATTAGAGAACCTGAATGCCATAGATGACCTTTAGTCATTACTTGTGAAGACCCCTCACAAAGAGAGTGAGTTTATTTCCTGTTCATATGTAACCACCATCTGCAATGTCCTGAGGGAACTGTGAGGTGGAGCATGGCCAGAATCCCATCCTTAGGGGCCGTTTGACCATAGGTAGATGAATTTCATCCAACATCTACCCTCCATGGCATGTAGGTGTTTTATTTGTTGTACATGTGTCTTCTGCATGTTGTGAAGTAATTTCCTGATGAGAGCCTCAGTCCTTCATCTTGAAAATCTTCTTGATATTGTTTTTGTCCTGAATTGTACAATCTTTTCTATCCAGTGACTGAGGTGCACACCTCACAGGGGTCATCGTAACACAACTGTGTAGGGCATTGCTTGAACTGAAATACCACACAGTTATCACATCGACAGTCTTCTAAAAAGGCATAAAAAGCAGCACGATGAATGTAAAGTTACACAAAGTCTCAGAAACTCATGGACTCTGTTTGTTGTTCAAAGACACTCCAGTGGCTCTTACAACCTTCTGGTTCATAGGCTCATAGCCAGCACTTATCTCCCTATAATGTGGTACCTGCAAGGACCATGCATGTGGAAATATTTTCTCCAATACTAGCCTCTACCCTATGGCATTCAGAAATGGAAACATTTTGAAAAGATTTCATGAATCATGTCCACTCCTTTCACCTACAGGTTAAGGCTGTTCTTCTACTTTAACTTTAACACAGTTTTGACTTCCTACTAGTATTTTCAATGATTTGGGAGAATTGAAGCAGAACAAAGACTGCCAGTGAGCCTCACTGAAGGAGTTTATCAGGTACTTGTCACCACAAATGTGCCAGGGAAGCACCAGAGACTCAATATTTGGGTTCATGTCTCACTAACGGCTTAGTCGTTTCTATCTTTTGTAACTACATTCACAGAATGGATGGTTTTAAACCATAGACACTAATCTCTCAGAGATGAGGAGCTTGGGAAGTTTGAGGAAACGGGACAGGCAGAATGGGTGTCTGGAGAGAGCCCATTTCCTAGGTCATCCTTTCCCTGTCACCTCACATGGGGCCATGCGACAAGGAAATTACATAGTCCTTGTGTATAAGGGCACTGATCTAGTCATGAGGCTGTCTCTTCCTGACCAAAGTCCTTCCCAAAAATCCTGTCTCCTGAACCATTCCATTCACCTGAGGTTTCCATGTCCACATGATTGAGGACACACATTGTACTGATACCAGCAACAGAGGGTCACTTCGTTATTCTGCACACGTCGAAGGCTACTCTGATTGAAACCCTGAACCAGAGGATTCTCATGGATTGAATAGAAGCTTCTGGTCTTTGCATGTACACAGTTAACACACGAACGTTAAAGCATTCTGGTGACCTTGGGGTGTAGAAAGCTTCCAGCCTAGACTCTAGGTATGACCTCAGTGCACTTCTACTAACATTTCATTATTGTGCATGTTTACATGGATCCTGATTCTCATTTCCAAGGATTCAGACTGTTTTCTACTTAGAATGACCATTTCTCTTTTCTTCTCCCAGTTTTCAACCGTGTTTAGTGGGTTAGTCATCACACTCTGATCTTGGATTTTTGCCTCATGTCTCCTGAACCTCCTTCTTCCCTCTTCTACTCCTTTCTCACACAGAGGAAATCCCACAAGAAATCATGGATTCTCCCTCCTTTGATGTAGGTGGGAGACTGACTCCACAAAAGCCGCTTGCTGGAGCAGGACTCCTACCCAAGCGACCCACAGTCACACACTCAGCCAGTTTCACTCCCTGGCCCCATCCAATCATAAATGACTTGGAAAGGAACCTACCCTGTTCTCAGCAGACACAATGATGAAGGTGGGGAAGGTTTTATAATCCCTTCTGTGTGTGTGTGTGTGTTTGTGTGATCTCCAGACTCCACATCAAGACCACATCCTGGTGTTGGTAGTGGTGCTTTACTGGGCTGATAACTACACAGGATGCTGTGAGAACGGTTCAGACAATGACCCCCACCAGGTGTCTCTTTTGTTTTGCTTGGATTTTTTATGCCTCTGTAGACTCATGTCCAGATTGCCCTTCATGCTGCTTCTAGCAAGATTGCATATTGCTGGGTGGTCCTGGTGTGCAGTGAGTGCATCTGGAACTCCTGTAATGCTTCGTGTGACATGCAATAGAATATGTCTAATTCATTTGTATTTAGGGGCAGGGAAAAGCAGTGTAAGCAACGGTTTCTTTGTGTGTCTGTTATTATAGTTTTCTTAACCAGTTTCTAGGACAGAGACTGAATAGGTAACCCAGAATCATCTTTCCAGAGAAGGTCCCTAGGGGAAATGCTGTATGAAGAGGAAGCCCCAGATCCTCACAAGAATCCTGCTTGTAACCTCCATATGCACCTGCTGGAGAGAATACAAGCCAGAATTGTGTGGAGTGTGCGCCCCGTGGTGATACTGATAGTCTTCTACAGAGAGGTTTGTGTCTGGGCTCACACTGAAGTCCCCTCACTGTGTCTCTTGCACAGAAATACATGGCCGTGTCTTCAGGCCTCAGGCTGTTCATCTGCAGATCCACTGTGTTCTTGGCGTTGTCCCTGGAGATGGTGAATCGGCCCTTCACGGAATCTGCGTAGTATGTGCTTCCACTAGTACCAATCCATGAAACCCACTCCAGCCCCTTCTGGGGAGCCTGGCGGACCCAGCTCATGCCATAGCTACTGAAGGTAAATCCGGAGGCTGCACAGGAGAGTCGCAGGGAGCCCCCAGGCTTCGCCAGGCCTCCCCCAGACTCCACCAGCTGCACCTCACACTGGACACCTGCAGACACAAGACATCCTGATCAGGAAAGTGTCACACATCCTCTGCTTCTCTCACTCATATCCACTCACATACTCAGTGTCTCGTTTCCACCATGAATTACCTTTTAAAACAGCAACAAGGAAAACCCAGCCAAGCACAAACTCCATAGTGAGAGGTCTGTGTTCTGTCCTGATCACAGAATGGGAACACCTGGGACTCCCAGAGCCTGGGGCTCCTCTCCCAGCTGCAGGGTCCTGGCTGGGCTGGTTTAATCAGCACAGAAAGGGCTCTATTTGCATATCCTTTTACTATATATCAAACTCCAGACTAATATTTGATTCTTTAAAAGCCAAAGACTTGTAGATCACTTTGTGTAGATGACGCTGTGATAGTATGAAGAATTCAAATCTCTGAATACAGTTATCTTTGCATCTGTTTGTCCATTTTTACATGTCTTTCTTCGAGCAGGTTATGTTTGGTATGTAATATTTTACTTTTTAGTGAAATTTATTCCTAAATATTTGTTTTCTGCCACTTCATTTTTTCCCCATTTTATTTTGTTTATTTTATTTTGTGTGACAGAGAGATAGAGATAGAGAGAGTCAGAGAGAGAGATAGTTATACAGAGAATTGCATCAGTGCCGAGCCTGATGCAGGAATAAAACTCAGGAACCCTGAGATCACGACTTGAGCCAAAATCAAGGGTAGGCACTTAACCACCTGATCCACCCAGTGCTCCATTTTTGCCATTTCACATTGCATTCTTTTGTTATTTCTTTTTCCTATACTGTATTTTTGGTCTGTATAACTGCACATTTTTGTATGTTGATATTGTATCCTAAACTTTCCCTGAATTTGTTAATTTTTCAAATACCTTTTTTGCGTGGAGTTTCTATGGTTAACTATATGTAAGATCATGTTTGAACAAATAATTTTCTTCCTTCTTACTGATTTCCATGTCTTTCTTTTGTTTGTTTTATTGCTTGGTTTTTCTGGATACACCTTCCAATTGTAGGAGCAACCTTTCCCTTCTTTGATTTTCTCTTCTTTGCATCAGTGTTCTTTGTCTGGTCTAATAATTCAATTGACATAAGACAGATCTTGAGTAGAAAATAAAATTCATTTTGCATGTGCATGAGCTTCCTAATATTATGACACCCAGAGAATGAACAAAGTAGACAGCACTTGTGCCTCTTAGACTACATAACATCAGATTTGTGAAGAGTTGACAAGACATAGGTTTGGGTTTGGGGTAGTCAATTAGTGAGGAAGTAACAAGGTTGTTTGTCCAGCCTTCTCGGTGCTAAGTTCCCTTTCCTGGTGCATTGAAAGGACTTTTCCCAGGGGATATTTATTGCCTGCTGTCAGGGGGACAAAGGATGGTCAGAGAGTCCTCCCATGGCTGTTTCTCAAGAGACATTCATCCAAATAGGTGATATGACAAAATGACGTAATTTGGGGTGGCATATTTTATTTTCCTTCATGTTACTATGTGAAATACCTATGTTGGGAATGAGCATCCTTGCCCGGTTCCTGATGTGACAGAAAAGATTTCAGGTTTTCACTGTTGACTATGCTGTCAGGTGTGGGATTTTCATATATGGCTACATTTTGTCGACGTAATTTCTTTTTTCTGGTTAGATTTTCAGATTTTTTAATAATGACAATTTGTTGAATTTCGTCTAATATTTTTCTGCATCAATAGATAATGATGTATAATCAATTCCTGTCTCAGATAATGCTGCAGAGGATCACACTTACAGATTTGTGTATGGTTAACAATCTTTGCATCCCAGTATAAATCACACTGGACTGTCACATATGATACTTTCAATGTGCTGGTGCATTCACGATGCTAGGAGTCCTGCATGTATGCCCATCTTAGACACTGGGCCATAGTTTCTCTTCTTGAGGTATCTTTGTCTGGATTTCACATGACAGTAAGGGTGGTCTCATAGATGAATTGAGGCATGCTCCTTTCTTATCTGTTTTGGTAAGTGTCCGAGGAGTATTGGATTTAAGCCTTTTTTAAATATTTGGTACAAATCATAGATAAAGCCCTCTGGTACTAGCCTAACTTTTTGTTTTTGCGGGGAATAATTTTAGATTATGGATTCAATCTTCTTATTTGTTTTTAATTTGATAGTTTTCTATTTCTTTGTGAAAAGTCTCTGTGAATTGCATAATTATTAAAATTTCAAAATTATTGCTAGTTATCCATATGTGGGTCTATAATTGTCTAAGAACTTTCTCTTTTGTCTGTTTTCATTTCTTTCGTATCCATTATGTCTCCTCATTAAATTCTAAATGTATTTATTTGAGTTTGACCTATTTTCCTAGTCGATAGATGCTTTTTAAATTTATCTTTCCAAATACCAATTTCAATCTCGCTAATTTTTCTATTGTTATACTCTTTATTTCTTTTATCTGTTCTAATAATTTCTAATGTTAATTGAGTTAATACAATACCAGTGAAATGTTCTGAGAAATAGAACAAGTCCTTGTTTATGCGCTATGACAAAATACATGGAAATGAGAAAATGATCATGAGAAAGAAGAGCAAACCTGGAGACATCTCACTTCCTTCTTTCTAAGTATATTGCAGAAGTACATTAACTACAAAAGTGTGCTGATGGCATAGAGGGAGACACAGAGAAGAGGAACAGATTACAGAGCCCAGGAATAAATGTGTCCAGATGCAGTCAGCAAATGCTCCATGAGACTTCATAGAATAAACAGCAGGGGGAAGGATGGCCTCTTTCACAAGTGATGTTGAATATTGGTGACAAAATAAATGACATTTAGCCCTTATCCTATACCATGAAGATAGGTAGACCATTATTCAGGCTCTTCCCTTGATCCAGTAGCGACTGAAGGTGAATCCAGATGCCTCACAGGAGAGGCTCAGGGACTCCCAGACTCCACCAGCTGCACCTCACACTGGGACATCTTCAGGCACAAGACACTCTGGTCAGGAAACTGTCACACACCCACTGTTTGTCTCACTCATGTCCACTCACATACTCAGTGTCTCTTGTTCTCCATAAGTTACCACTTAAAAGAAATAAGGAAACCCAAAGTGACTCCAAACTCCATGGATAGATGTCTGTGTTATGTCCTGCTCACTGATTGGGAACAAGCGGGAATTCTGGGGATGGGCTCCTCTCCCAGCTGCAGGTTCAGTGATGGAAGGGTTCCATCAGCAGAGAGATGTCCTCTGACTATATAGTAAGTTTTTTAGGTAGAATCATCAAGAATCCAGAGACCCTCGCAGGTGTGAAGGATATGGAAGCGTTAATGCCACAATATTTTTCAAGAAATTGTGTTTCTTATCTGTGATTTTGCTAGATGGTTATTCAGTACCCATGATAAACCATATTTTCACATATGCACACAATACGTGAGGTAGAAATAAATTTACCACCATTGTACTGGTGAATAGATATACATTGCAGCAGAGAGGGAGTGTTTGAGTGTCTAAGAGCACATCGGAGGTGAAGGTGAGCTCATCACCTGTCCCTGTGATCCCCACCACAGGCTGCACTTGCTCCCCTAACCATCTCCTGGACAAGGTCGGACATGTCCAGTGAGGTTTGTAGGTTGCTGACCTTCTAGAAGTCCCAGTAGAGTGAAGTGTGGAGATGAGATCTTTTCTATCACAGGAAATTGAGGATACTAAGAAGCCTTGACAGAGACTCACAGAGCTGATGTAGATGCTGGCGTTTTTCAACAACCACAAATGTCATTTACACATGATCTCTGGTTGACATCAAAGGAAATCCTCAATAAAATTAAAATGGTTGAATTTTTTAAATGTCTTTTTAAAATTTCCATCTTAATTAGTTAGCATTTAATGCAATAATGATTTCAGAAGTAGATCTCTTAATGCCTCTTGTCCATTTAGCCCATCCCTCTTCCCACAACTCTTTCAGTACCCCTGTGTTTTTTCTCCATATTTAAGTCTCTTATGTTTTGTCCTCTTCCTTCTTTTATGTATTTTTTGCTTCCCTTCCCCAATGTTCATCTCTTTTGTATCTTAAAGTTCTTAGAGGGGTGAAGTCATATAATATTTGTCTTTGTCTTACTGACTAATTTCACTTAGCATAAAACCCTCTAGTTCCATCCACGTAGTTGCAAATGGCAAGATTTAATTCTTTTTGATTGCCAAGTAATACTTCATTGTATATTTATGCCATCTCTCTTTTTTTTAATCCATTCACCCATCAATTGACCGTTGGGCTTTTTCCATTCTTTGGTATTGTTGATAGCTGCTATAAACATTGGTGTGCATGTGCCCTTCAAAACACCATATCTGTATCCCTTGGACAAATACCTAGTAGTACAATTGCTGGGTTGTAAGGTAGTTCTAATTTTAATATTTTCAGGAACCTCCATATTATTTTTCAGAGTGTCTGCACCAGTACGCATACCCACCAGCAGTGCAAAAAGAGATTCTCTTCCTCTGCATCCTCACCAACCTTTGTTGTTGCCTGAGTTGTTAATGTTAGCCATTCTGACAGGTGTGAGGATGTATCTTTGTGGTTTTGAATTGTGTTTCCCTGTTGATGAGTGATGTTGAGTATTTATTCATGTGTTCGCTCGCCATCTGCATGTCTTCTTTGGAAAAGTTTCTGTCCATGTCTTTTGCCTGTTTTTTCATTGAATTATTTGTTTTTTGAGGGTTGAGTTTGATTTTTTTTAAAGATTCTGGATACTAACTGTTTACCTGATATGTCCTTTGCAAATATCTTCTCCCATTCTGTTAGTTGCCTTTTAGTTTTGCTGATTGTTTTCTTTGCTGTGCAGGTTTTTATTTTATTGAGGTCCCAACAGCTTATTTTTGCTTTTGTTTCCCTTGCTTCAGAGATGTGTTGAGTAAGAATTTGTTGCGACCAAAAACCCAAGCAGGTCTTTGCCTGCTTTCTTCTCGAGGATTTTGATGACTTCCTGTCTTTCATTTAGGTTTTTCATCAAAAATGATTCAGTTTTTCCATGATTTGGCCATTGTAGAAAGTGCCGCTATGAACATTGGGGTACAAGTGCCCCTATGCATCAGCACTTCTGTATCCCCTGGGTAAATCCCTAGCAGTGCTATTGTTGGATCATAGGGGATTTCTATCAATAGTTTTTTGAGGAGCCTCTACCCTGTTTTCTAGAGCCGCTGTGCCAGCCTAAATGTCCATCAAATGATGAATGGATCAAGAAGTTGTGGTATATATATACAATGGAGTACTATATGGCAATGGGGAAGAATGAAATATGGCCATTTGTAGCAAAGTGGATGGACCTTGAGGGTGTCATGCTAAGCGAAATAAGTCAGGCAGAGAAGGATAGATACCATATGTTTGTATTCATAGGTCTAACAGGAGAGACCTGGCAGGGGACCATGTTGAGAGAAAGGGCGAAAGAGAGCAGGGGAGAGTGAGGGACACAGATCAATGGGGACCACTGAATACAGAAAACAAACCATGGACTGAAGGGGGAGGGGGAGGCAGGGGGTGATGGTCATGGTGGGGGGCACTTGTGGGGAGAAGCGCTGGGTGTTATGTGGAAACCAATTTGAAAATAAACTATTATAAAAAATAAAACTGACAAGGGACAGGAAACTAGCAAAAAGGGCAAAATGAGAGAACTTTCCCCTGAAGAAACTCCAGGAACAAGTCACAGCCACATAATTGCTCGAGGCAGATCTAGACAATATACCTGATGAAGACTGTTTAAAACTTGTCAAAAATTAATCCCTGCTGCTGAAAAAAGCATCAAAGAAGCAACTGAGATAATGACTAGGAACTTTGAAAATAGGTGTGACGAGTTAACAAAGGCTACAAAGGAGGTGAATGATAAAATGGGGACAGCCACCTCAAGGATTGAAGAGGCAGAGAGAAGAATAAATGAATTCAAAGACACAGTTATAGCAAATGAGGAAGCTGAAAAAAAGAGAGAGAAATTGATTCAGGAGCAGGAAAGGAGAATTCGAGCCCTGAGTGATACAATCAAAAGGAACCATATCGGTATCATAGGAATTCTGGAAGTGGAAGACAGAGAGAAAGGCCGGAAGGAATACTACAGCAAATAATAACTGAGAATTTCCCAAATCTGGGGAAAGAAATAGACATTCAAATTCAAGAGACACAAAGAACCCCCTTAATGAGTAATTTGAATCGACCTTTGGCACGACATATCATAGTGAAACTGGCAAAATATAAAGAAATAGAGAGAATTCTGAAAGCAACTAGGGATAAAAAGTCCCTCATGTACAAAGGGAAACCGATTAGGATGGTTAGAGACCTATCTAATTAAACTTGGCAGGCCAGGAAGGAATAGCAGGAAATCTTCAATGTGATGAACAGAAAACACATGCAGCCAAGAATCCTTTATCCAGCAAGCCTGTCATTCAAAATAGAATAGCATTCTTTTGATGGGAGTATGACATAGTGTAGCTACTATGAAAAACAGTGTGGTGAAAATAACTCATCAAATCAAGTTTCTGCATAGCTGACTTCATTTTCAGCAAGGTGTGAGGAAGTTCTGGGCCTCATGTTGTGGGAAGAGGCAGGTGCAGGAGACAGGTGGATCGAGTGGAAGATCCCCAAACAATTCCAGGAGAATGGACCCCTGGCTGCAATCTTGTAAGGCTGGACTCAGTATGAACATTGATACTGGTGATTCTCCATTGGATGTCTCTGGCGCAGATAAGGAACAAAAGGACTGAGGGGTAGAAAGAACTCTATTCTTCCACAGGAACGAGCAATCCTGAGAATCCTTTAGAGAGCGAGAGCGAGAGTCATGGAGCTGATTAAGACGTTGTGGGGTTTCAACAATGGCAAGGGTCATTACTGATGGTCTCTCTTCATAGACATCAAAGGAACACCTTAGAGCAGGTACAAGGAGAGAGGAGTTCCTCAAATGAATTAATTTAGATCACTTGAATGAGTCAGTCTCCTCTGTTTGGAAATTATATATATATAATATTTTAAATAGTGGCCAGTGTACCTGTGAGGCACTGGTATGATTATTTGAGTTGATTTATCCAAAAGCTGGTCTCTAACAAGGTAGGTACTGCTATTACGACCGTTCACTCTAAATATGAGAAGATATCTGTGTTTGTAAAGTTTTTAGAAGAGAGTTTGTACTGTTTACTGGCCAGGATGAAGTTTGCAGGACATGATGAGATAGATGTTTCACAGGAAAAATGACCCTGACACACTACTGCTTCTGGATATGAGCTCAGAGATCCTGGATGCCCCCTGGTGAGCTGGGAGCCCCCTGGTGATGTGAGAGCCCCCAGGTGACCTAAGTGGCCCTTAGAGTCCTGTGTGCTCCATGATGACCTGAGTGCCCGAAGGTTACCTGAGTGTACCCAGGTGACTTGAGTGGCAACTGGTGACCTGAATGCCCCCTGGAAGCCTGAGAACCACCTGAAGGTGAGAGTGCTTCCTGGAGAGCTGAATGACCTTGCTGTCCTCAGTTTCCTCTGGTAACCTGAGTGCCCACAGGAGATCTGAGTGGCCCCTGGTGTTCTCAATGCCCCCTGATTAATTTCAAGTAATTTCAAGGGCAAGTTACAAACATTGGACTCATGCTCAGATCTCAGAAGTCCCCTTCTGGCTTTTCAGCCAGCTCTGTGTCTAGGCCTATCCTGTCCTGTTAGCCCTGACAGGTGGCTCTGATTTTGTGGTTGTTCATCCTGGCAGAGCCTCCAAGAGTGTGGCCAGCACCTGCTTTATTTTTCCTCCCTCCTGCCTAAGTAACTGTGTAACAGATGGACATGTTGCTCTCATGGAATGTACTATAGAATATATGATAATATTTGAACCATCCACTCCACCTGCTTCCCAGGGATCAGTGGATCCAATTCCACCAGAAATTACTGGTTGACCTGGGGAATCCAGAGATGTGGCCAGTTAGGTGCAGGGTGTGTGAGAAACTCATGAGTTGGGCCCTACCCCTGCAGCGGCACCTGGGACAGGGAATCTGGGGACAAGAAGACTCAGCCAGTCACTACCAGTCGCAACCAGTCATATGGTCCCACATCTGACATCTGAGATCCTCACCTTAGACATCTGTCAAGAGGCACAGAGAAGCCCCTAGAATATCCTCTGTTTATAGAACACAGCTCTGCCTTCCCCCAGAGACCTCAGTCCTGTGTCAGGAGGGAGGTATGGACTCCTACTTCCTGAGATTTTGAGGAGACATTTGCATGAGTGGGAAGTAGCATGTTTGTATAAGTGCACAGGGACTGAATCTGGCTTCCCTGTTTCTTCTAGGGCTAGCTGTGTGCCTCTCTCTGTTGATTCCACATGCATGTTGGTGTTGGGTTGGGAGTGTACTTGGTGTCCCAATTATATTGGATAAAGAACAAGAGAGGGTCTCAGATTTCTGAACATAAAAGTAAAGAATAAATGAGTGCATCTCAATTCATTATAATCTATCTTTCAAAAAGATATTTAAAATAATGCACACTTTTTGCAGACAATTTTCAAAATCTAGTCTTTAAACACTCAATATTCACCATTACATACATAATTCCATGTAAAAAATATATTGATATCTACTTTGGTATAAATATAGTAATAAGTAAAGGACATTGATTCCCAGTATCATATTTGTTTCAGTTTCCACACAGATGTATCAGCCTCACCTGACATCTCTCTGTGGAGCATGAACACACCTGGAGACCTCTGATTCTGATGGTGCTCTGCTGATGGCTCTGCCTGCTCAGGCATCTGCAAAGCTTGGAAGCGGTGCCTACATTCTGGAGTGCACAGACCCCAACACACGGCCACACTCTGTCATCTGCAGAGAGAATTCCCATGAGTAGAGAGTGCCTCTCTTTTCCTGAGAAATCTCCACCTAACACAGGAGGCCGTTAACTCAGGGAGAAGGAAGAGACTTCATAGAAAAGTGGGCTATTCTTCTCTGATATGACACAGCGACCACCAGTAACTTAGTTAAGAAGTTAATGACACCCAAATAAGCCCCTTGACGAAAATGGAATGGCTGACCTGGAAATCACTGGGAACTAAATATTAGAGGCCTAATAAGAAATTGTTGACAATATGTTCATAGTCCTGATGACATGTGACAATAGGATCAATGCTGAGCTAGATGAATAGATTTCAGATAAAAAACAGATGGATAGATAGTAGATAGATGATGGATGGACAGAGAATAGATGATAGATAGATTACATAGATGATAGATAGATAGATAGATAGATAGATAGATAGATAGATAGATAGACTGATGATAGATGGATAATTATAGGTTACTTTAAGAAGTCACCTAGAGGATTCATATCATTATGAAAGACATTGAAGGAAAGGGCATACAATTACCGATTTTTTTTTATTGTACAAAATGGAGTTTATTTTTTTAATCATTTCAAACTGTTTTAAGGTGCCATTTACAACTACAATTTAAAAAATGGAATATAAACAGAGTTCCGCAGAACTTTTACTTCTTTTTTTAATAGTTTATTGTCAAATTGGTTTCCCTATAACACCCAGTGCTCTTCCCCAAAATGTCCTCCTCCATTACCCCACCTCCCTTCCTCTCCCCCTCCCCCTTCAACCCTTGTTTCCTTTTCAGTATTCAATAGTCTCTCAGGTTTTGTGTCCCTCTCTCTCCCCAACTCTCTTTCCCTCTTCCCCTCCCCTTGGTCCTCCATTAGATTTCTGCTGCTCTCCTAAGAGTGCAAACATATGGTATCTGTCCTTCTCTGCCTGACTTATTTTGCTTAGCACGGCACCTTCGAGGTTCAGCCACTTTGTTACAAATGGACATATCTCATTATTTCTCATTGTCATGTAATTAATGCCCCATTGTGTGTGTGTGTATATATATACTGTTTTCCAGAGTGGCTTCACCAGTGCACATTCCCACCAACAGTGCAGGAGGGTGCACATTTCTCCACATCCTCGCTAACATCTATAGTCTCTTTATTTGTTCATTTTAGCCACTCTGACTGGTGTGAGGTGGATTCTCAGTGTGGTTTTTATCTGTATTTTCCTTATAATGAGTGACGCTTGTTATCATTTCATGTGCCTGTTGGCCATCTGGATGTCCTCTTTGGAGAAGTGTCTGTTTATGTCTTCTGCCAATATTAAAAACCTTTTTCTTCACAGTGAAAAAATATTTTGATGCTAATTTTGGATATACAAAATGAGTAATTATGACTCATAACATTTCTGAATAAGTAAAGCTTCCACATAAGATAGTAGATGACTCCTTATAAATTCCTCCTCCCTCCAGGTCTTGCTGCTTTTACTCCGGATTGTCCAAGGTTGTATTCCCAGGTTGTACTGAGATCTGAGATGTTAGGAATAAGAGATCTGTCCTGTATATGAACCATTGTCTTTTATCCTAACATTTACAGATCCTTTCAAGCTCTTGCTCAAAGACTTCTGCCCACCAGACTCCATCCCTGATCCACTTCTGTCATCCTTCTGATCTCTTCCATGTATTTATTGAGAATTTACCAACCGATTTCTGGGCCTTCTTCATATATACTCACTATAATTCACAGTGAGGGAAGAAACCACACAGATAAAACATCACATGCTCTCCACACCATTGCCTTGAATTCATTCCCATGATGTTATTACCTTCCATCCCATCTCAGTCTCTTGTACCCAATCTTGCAGTACAACCTGTCACTTTCATGGAGTGAAACAAATTTGTCTCCCTTCCAATGTTAATCCATTTCATCTATCATATATAACATCAGACAACCACCCACCTAAGAAGGAACACAATACAGAGTAATGACACACAAGTATTTCTTGATATGATTTAGTTCAGTTTATCTGATAATCAAGGTAAGAAGAATTTTACAGAAGTAACTTAGCTATGCAAAATGGACTTTATTTGGTATAAGATGCTATCAGTTAAGATGACCATAATCAAGTTGCAGATCAATTCAGTAACTGTAACTCAAAAAATGCATGAATCTAAGGTGTGTCCAAACCCCTGTCCTTTGCACACCAAGCAGTTTCTTGTGCATCTTGATTTGCAGGTTCCATCTGGTATAGATGGGTTCAATCAGTGTGTGGCTTTAGGCAGTGACTTCTCCCCTGATGGACAATGAACATGAGACTCATTCATGTTCACACATGTGCTGGCTCTTGTTTCTGTTGTCTGCAGTTATGGTTTCAATGGTTACCCATTCCCCTGTTGGAGGAAAGCTTAGCTGCTTCCAGGGTGTAGCAAGCACAAAGACAGCTCCTGTAAACACTTGTGTGCATGTTTTGAGAACACATGTGGTCTAATTTCACTTAGTTATGTGTCTAAAATTGGAAGAGCTGGTCATATGTTTAAGTGTTTGACCAACTTTGGGAGAGGGTGGTCACCTTTTAGAATGTGGGGTGCCATTTTTCACTCCCAAGAGCAGGATCCTGCTCTGTGAAATCTTTCACCTTCACCACTGAATCTCCTATGTGGTTGGCTCTGGGAGACACTGGCAGACCTGCAAGAAGCACCTTCATCACTGGATCTGAGCATGTTGGGACACAAGCTCCAAAGTTCCTGTGCAGAACAGGATGCCCAAATGTACCGCAGTAGCAAACTGATTAGTTTGCATTGAACATACTTGGGAAAGCCTGTGCAAGGTCACTCAGACCCTTCCCTGTCCTGATGGAAAGAAGAATAAACCCCCCACATGAAATATACCAGAACTGTAGTAAGACGTAAAGATACATCCTTATCTTCAGCGATAGGACTTTGTAGCTAAGAAAGCTGGAGATATAGACATTATTAGTCTGTTAGTAATTTACTATCTCAGCCCGAAATCCTAACAATATCTCACTAAGTAAAGGCCCCTAACATTGGTTTCTTTTTTCTGTAAATTCTAGAAAAATGAATTGTCTCTTGGTCGAAAGTGTGTAAATATAACCATCTGCCTTGTTCATTTCTTTCAGTCTCCATATCATTACTGGACCTCCGTGCACATGTAATGTATCTTTGGTCTCTTTTGCCTGTTTCTCCATCTCCTGTGAACTTAATTGTTCGTCCAAAACAACCTTTGATGGAGAGTTTTCTCCTCTCCTTTACCTCCCTAGGCTCTGGGTTCAGCCACATTCTGCTTTTCAGCTCAGACCCAGTACTAGACTTGAAACCCACATCTCTGTGTGCTGGTGTGTGGACTCCCATCAATTAGTGGGTGTGGCCTGTGGGTTCTAGTTCCTCCATAGGATCCATTCTTATTTCATCCTTAAGGTAAATTCTTATTGCCAATACACATATGTTGTTAACTGGATAGGTTTCAATCTGTAACACTCAGGTCCAACAGAAGGGCTGATGTTCCCCACAGTTCATTTCCTGCCCTTTTGTAGTTTACTGAGCAGGTTACCAGGATAGCCAGATGGCTCTACTTCCCAGACATTCCTGGAGGCGTCCTTGCTGGGAACACAGGATGTGACTGCACTGGTATTGAAGAAGGTGCTTGGAAAGTACAAATGCCTATGTGCCTTGGAATGCAGAGTATATGGATACACATGATGGTCTAGTACTTTCTATAAGCATGTGTCTTTGAACCAACAACATGAATGGGGACACATTGGTACAACTTTAGCGACTACCTGCACAAATGAAAAAATTCTATATATGATCTGAATTGAAAATTCTATTATGTTCTTCATATGTTGTACATCTATCAGTGGATTATAACAAAATTCTTATTCCAAAGTTATTTCTAAGAAGTTATTAATTTGTTTTGAATAAAATGAAGTTGTGAAAACATTCCTATTAAGAAGTTGTAAATCATTAACTCAGAAAAAAATATTAATAACCTTTAAGAACACTATGATCTAGATTATATTCTAGACAACTCTATTAATAATAGAAAATTTGGGTGAATATTATATCTTAAATTATAATCACAAGCTAATTGTTACTTTGGGTTGTTTTGATAAATACTATTGCTTCATAAATTTATATGTTAAATATAAATATGTGACTTATTTTGGAGTTTAAAATACAGTATCAGTTATGCAAACAATTACAGTAAAAATTCTAGATGCACAAAATGTAAAAATATATTCAGTAATATATGTATGTCATCATTTAAAAAAATTTTAACAAACATTGTTTTTTAGTTTTGAGAGACAGAGAGAGACAGTTTGAGCAGAAGAGGCTTGGAGAGAGAGGAAGATACAGGATCTGAAGAAGTCTCCAGGTGATGAGCTACCTGTCAGCACAGAGTCTAACGCGGGACTCAAACCTATGCACCATGAGACCATGACCCGAGCCAAAGCCAAACAGTTAACCGACTAGGCCACCCCGGCGACCCCATGTATGTCATCATTGATTTTCAAAAAAGGAGTCATACCAAGGATGCTAGGGAAAGAAGCACATTAAATTTAGAAAGTATCCACCATATTTTAAGTCAATGACTACATTAAAAAGTAATCCATTGTATAAATAGCTTACAGTAACATAACTGAGGACAGCCTGCTCACTATCCACAGCAAAGCTGAAAGGTGTAATTGAGAAAATGCAATCAAATGATAAGTACCCAAACTTTATGTTTTGGTGAGAATCCAGTGGTGATGCAGGTAAATGAGAGAGTCTGTGAAGGTCTGTTCAACTGGCTCCAACTTCAGGATCACATGGGAGACTGCACATAACCTGAACAAAGTCACAAGGAGGCAAGTTTGTTAGGTTAGTAATCGATCTAGCATGTTCTGGAATGTTTGAGATACATGCACAGGATGACAGGCAACAGACAGAAGAACCCACATGGATTTGCTATTATTGAGAACAACCCTCCCCCAAATTGTCATGCTCAGCAGAGGAGTGGTCCTGACCTCTTGTATCCATTGGGCACAATTTCACCCAAGGGACAGAGGTATGATTTCAGGTGCATACCCCTGGGATGTCACAGACTCTAAGAACACTGAGTGGAAGGACGTTGCCTGTGTCTTTTCTGAGGTTGAGGTTAGTGCTGATTCCATGCAAGACACTGCATTCCCTGTTCATCATAAAATCTTGTCTCTCCTGTCACCACATCCCCTTTCCTGACAGAAAGGATGTATGAAGGCATGGGGAGAAACGCAGAGGTTTTTATCCATGTTTGATTTGTAAACACAACCTTGTCCCATATAGAACAACATCCTGTTTTACTTATACATGTTAATATGCATGTGGTGCATTCATGAGGGTTAAGTACCATACATTCCACAAGAACATCTCTGGTAGTGCATATGAGGCTGTGCTCCAGGGGAGCAGGGAAGGTATTGCAGGAGAAATGACAAATGATCTTTATCCCTCACAGTAGATGGTGGTTCCCTGTGCATGTGTGGGGAGCTGGAAAATACCTCCTAAGGAATCAAGGTGCAGATGCACAAGGACAGTATTACCATCTATGATACAAGGGCCATTGATCCATGAGTGCATTCCAGACCCTAAGAAGAAAACATTTTCCTGTTTCCAGCATGGGCATAAGTGGAATCACACAGCCCTTATGAGACCAAGGCAGACAAATGCATCCTGCTACAAGGAAAAACCACATGAGGTCTGCAGTAAGATCCTCCGTGTTGGATTTTGAGGGAAGGACATGCCATGACCAGCAATTCAAGATGTGCAATTCTAGACAATTAAGTCTCCCCTTAGAGCCTCAGAAGGACACACAGCTCTTATGAGATTTTGAAGCAGATCCAGTTTAAGTGATTTCATGCTTCTGAAATGATGAAGGTGATGAAAGTTTTAAACTCTCATGTGTGTGTGTCTCTGTGTTTGTGTGTGATCTTCAGATTCCACATTTACACCACATCCTGGAGGAACCAAGTCTCTTCAGTGCTGTCAACTAAAGTTGATGCAGTGAACATAGTTCAAACAATGAGCCCACCAGGAGACTGTTTTCTCTTCATTAGGATTTTTGATGCATCTGCAGCCTCATTTCCAATATGCACTTTATGCTCCTTCTAGCAACCTTGCACATGAAGCTGAAGGGTTCTGTGGTCCACAGTGAGTGCATATGGGAATCCTGTAAGGGTTTAGTTGATGTGCATCAGGATGTCTGGAAACGATTTGTATTTAGGGAGAGGAATTAAGCTAATACAAGCAACTCTGACTTCTGTGCATTTTAGGTAGTTTTCCTATGACAAATATCTAATTCAGAGACTGAAGAGGAGAGCTGAGAATCATGTGTCCAAAAAGCCCTCATGAGGGAAATGGTTGTGTGGAGAGGAAGCCCAAGATTCTAACATGGAACCATCTGCACTGGCTTCTGGGAACACAAACAAGAATTGTGCACAGTGTGCATCTCCTGGTGGTGCGATCCTCCTCGATAGGGAAGTTCTGGGCTCACACTGACATCCCCTCACCGTGTCTCCTGCACAGTAATACAAGCCGTGTCCTCAGATTTCAGGCTGTTCATCTGCAGATTCGCTCTGTTCTTGTCATGGTCTGTGGAGATTCTGAATAGGCCCTTCACTGAGTCTGCAAAGCTTGTTCTACTTCTGTACTAATCCATGAGACCCTCTTCAGCCCCTTACCTGGAGCCTGGAGGACTCAAATCATCCAGGAGCTACTGAAGCTGAATCCAGTCTGCACAGGAGAGTCTCAGGGACCCCCAGCCTTCACCAGGTCTCCCCAGTACTCCACACTGGATGCCTACAGGCCTAAGACATCCAGGTCAGTAACTGTCACACAACTGTTTCTCTCACTCATATCCGGTCACATACTCTGTCACTGGATCACCATGAATTACCTTTGAAAACAGCAACAAGGAAAACCCAGAAAGAACAAACTCCATAGTGAGATGTCTCTGTTCTGTCCTGATCACTGAATGAGAACACCAGGGAATCGTGTGTGGGCTCTTCTCCCTGCTGCAGAGTAGGGGCTGAGAGAGTTTAGTAAGCACACAGAGGGCCCTCTTTGCATGTCCCCTGACTGTACAGTCAATTCTCATGGGAGAATCCTCAAGAAGACAGTGACCCTGAGCAAGTGTAAGGGGCCAGGGAGTATCTGCTGTTATAACATCTTTCAGAACATTGTAATTTATTCTTTTGTGATTTTGAGGCAGTGATTATTTAGTTCTCATGATAATCTTTATTTTAACACATGCAACCAAACATGTGAGGTAGGAATCAACTTACCACCATTGTACAGGTGATCAGATACACTGCAGCAGAGAGGGAGTGTGTGTCCAAGAGCACATGTGATGTGAGACAGCCCCAGTATCTGGACCTGTCCTCCACACCACAGGACCCACCTCCCCCTTAGCACCTTCAGGACAAGGTTGGACAATCTCAGTGAGGTTTGCAGGCTCCTGATCTTTGTGTGTCCCGGTAGGTTCATGTTTAGAGGCCAGGTCTATTTGGTCACAAGGAATTGAAGATGGTGATAAGCCTTGACAAAGACTCACAGAGCTATTGAAGATTCTTGGGGTTTTCAAAAACCATCAGTGTGATTCACACCAGAACTCTGGGTGGACATGGATGGAAAGTAACAAAAAGATAAAATGGTGTAATGATTAGTGAAATACATTAAAGGCAGAACACCTGAGGTTAGTAAGGATGCTGGACTTAGAAATATTCATTCCTCTATAAAATGGAGATCATTGTCCTCCTAAACTCACACTAATGTGACAATGGTCTATGTTATGTTTATCACAAGGCCTGACCCTTGGCAAGTATGAGTATTCCCATTATGATGGTTCATTCCAAACAGGGAAGACACTTGTGTATTTCCATAACTTTTACAAACTGTTTGCTGTGTTTATGTCTGAAGAAGTTTGGACAGCATGGAGTTGGAAATCCTTAAGATGAGACCAGCCCTCAACTACGCTCTTGTTCTGGATGATGAGATCCCTGGGCTCTGAGTTTCCCCTGGTGGTTGTGAGCACCTCCTGGTGGTCCCGGTGCACCTCTTGTTTCTCACCCCTGCAGACATACAGGGATTCTCTTTCTCCCCTCCCATTTATCCAACAGGCAAGGCTGACACTTTCCATCAGGAGCACTGCAGACTCTCCTGTTCAGTGGATGTATCCACCTACTCATTTCCATCTTAGACCCCTAACTTTGCTCCTTGCCTGTAAATCTCTAGATATATTTTCAGTAATTATTGTGGAAGGAAACCTGAACACTGTTTTCCTTATAGAAACCTTCAGCCCTCATTTTGCTTTTAGTATTTCAGAGTCTCTCATGATTTGCCTCACTCCTTCCCCCTAACTTTCCCCCCCTTTCCTCTTCCCATTGTCCCTTGTTAGATTTCTCCTGTTAGACCTATGAGTGATAACATATGGTATCTGTCCTTCTCTGCCTGACTTATTTCGCTTAGCATGACTCCCTCTAGGTCCATCCACTTTGCAACAAATGGGCAGAGGTTATTCCTTATCAATTGCAGCAATTTCCTACTCAACACATCCCCAAAGGCAAAGGAAATGAACAAATATGAACTATTGGAACCTCATCAAGATAAAAAGCTTGTGTACTGCAAAGGAAATGGAATACTCAAGAGTCTTTCTATTTGCTTCCATTGTTTTTCCTTTTCCACTATGTTCATCTGGATTTTTTTTTGTCTTCCACATTAGTGAAATCATATGGATATTTGTCCTATTTCACCTAGATATGGGACTTTGTTGTTCTCTATGGTCAATGAAAGTGGTGCCTGTGGAGGTTGTACTGGTGTTCTGGGGGAGAGACCTGATGTGGCTCTGGTTCCCCAGCACTCATTCCATAGTAATGAAGCACTTGGAAAGCACAAGGGGTTGGAAATTGGTGTAAGCGCTTCAAGCCTATACTGGGGTTGTTGTGCTTCTCACTAAAGTCTGTCTATGCTGAGTGTTGGGTGGAAGAAATGGCATCCGCCCACACTCTTTTCCCTGGAGTGAGAGTTCCCACCAACTCTGTTCAGGAAGCCCTCACAGAGCACTGAATAATCTTGCTTGGGAAGTCATCTTCCCATCTTGTGGCACAGTGCTCTTGCGTTTTATTTGTGTAGTGCACCAGCTGGGTTTCATAACTCCAAATGAAGGGACTCAGTGTGGTGCCACAGAGCTGATCCTGTGGGGGAGGGTCTCACTGTGCTATGACTGGAGCTGGTTGGTCCTAAAAGCCAGTTGTATGAATTCCTGGGTGCTAGGAGTTTATGGTAAAGCCAGAAAAAGCCAGCATCCAGATTAGTTGTCCTTGGCAGAGGCTCCATGTTAATGAACAGGGTACTGCAATGGCTCCTGCCAGCTCTCTTGCTCCAGGATTGGCAGTGCCAACTTTCGCAAATGCACTTCGGGAAGGGGAACTGTCTCTCCACGTGCAACAGAACTGATGGGATCCTCAGACCACAATGCCCCCTGTGGGCCTCTGCCCTCCTTCTTCACAGGAACACTGCTATTCCCACAAGTCCCTCCATGCGATGCCATGGACATTAAATCGCCAAAAATTGGCTCCATGTTTACAGGAGATTGACTTGTCAAGCTTAAATTTATGTGTCATCCTGACGGCATCAGGGGTATCCAGATTAACCATTGTTTCTGTGGATGTTTGTGTTGTGTTTTGAGAAGAGATTGACATTTCCATCCATGGCTTCTGTCTGCATGGGCATCACCCACTCCATTAAGGTTCCGAGTAGCATCCAGTGCAGAGGGAGGAAGCATTCCCTCATATTTACTTCCCATGTGTATGTTTGAACTGGAACATTGGTCTCCTCATGCAATTGTTCTGAAAGTTACATCATCAGGTTCCCAAGTTCTGAGACTAGACACTAATTCAGAATGAGATAAAGAATTACATCATGTTTTTCCAGGGACTCTACCTTGTGATAGTAGATCATAGGACTTCTCAACCTACTTAATCATGTAAACCAATGTGCTTTGAGTTCTGTTCTTCAGGAGATGATTTATCTCATGTTGAGAGTAATTGAACAAAGCTGTAACTAATTCAAAGTCATGAGTAGCAAAGTGCCAGGAAGGAAGTGTCCTGCTGTTTCTTTGGGAAAGAGCTGGGTGAGGATAATGAGGAGCTATGGGATCTTGTGGTCCTAGCCACACAGTCAATGCATCTGGGACTCCTGTAAAAGTTCAGCTGCTTTGTCTCAGGATATTTGGGATTCAATCATATTTAGGGACAGGAGTAAGCAAGTGCAAACAACTCTGTCTTTTGTGCATGTTAGTGAAGTTTTCCTATGAAACAACGTTTCTAATTCAGAGAGTGAATAGGCAAGCACAGAATCATGTGTTCATCAGTCTCTCTGGGGAAACTGCTGTGTGGAAAGGAAGCCCCAGACCCTGACAGGAAACCTGCCTGTAACCTCCATCTGCACCTGCTCCAGGGAATACAAACCAGAATTGTGCAGAGTGTGCACCCCCTGGTGGTGAACATCCCTTTCTACAGGGAGGTTTGTGTCTGGGCTCACACTGACTTCCCCTCACTGTGTGTTTCGCACAGAAATA